>NC_068305.1:40950826-40965826 GCF_025860055.1 Xyrauchen texanus
GTTACCCCATGTGACTCTACCCTCCCTAGCAACCGGACCAATTTGGTTACCCCATGTGACTCTACCCTCCCTAGCAACCGGGCCAATTTGGTTACCCCATGTGACTCTACCCTCCCTAGCAACCGGGCCAATTTGGTTACCCCATGTGACTCTACCCTCCCTAGCAACCGGGCCAATTTGGTTACCCCATGTGACTCTACCCTCCCTAGCAACCGGGCCAATTTGGTTACCCCATGTGACTCTACCCTCCCTAGCAACCGGGCCAATTTGGTTACCCCATGTGACTCTACCCTCCCTAGCAACCGGACCAATTTGGTTACCCCATGTGACTCTACCCTCCCTAGCAACCGGGCCAATTTGGTTACCCCATGTGACTCTACCCTCCTAGCAACCGGGCCAATTTGGTTACCCCATGTGACTCTACCCTCCCTAGCAACCGGGCCAATTTGGTTACCCCATGTGACTCTACCTCCCTAGCAACCGGGCCAATTTGGTTACCCCATGTGACTCTACCCTCCCTAGCAACCGGGCCAATTTGGTTGCTATGGAGACCTGACTGGAGTTTAGAAGCATTATCAATGCATGGTTGCCAGTTTTTATAAATCAATGAAACTAAGTTAGTTGAACTTAAACGGTTTATTTGGCAACTTTAAAAATAACCGTTTCTTGCTTTATTTATTGCATAAATTAAAGCAATGTTTCCCGCCAAGAGTCTGATTCCTCAAAACTACCTGGTTTAATCGTCGAGCTGCATCCTCCCGGGTTGGGTACAATGATTGGGGAAGCATTCACTGGTGACCAAATGTACATTAAAATAAAAATTGCAGTCGGAGTTTGAATTTAAACATGTTGACACTGTTAATGCAATGCATTTATATTTCAGTTCAATTCAACATGCTTCTATTATCCAAAGACATTTGTCATTCATATACTTCCATATAAGGAATTGTGTTTCAGCCCAAAAAGCATGCATGGATAAACACTTGAGGAAGTATGCCAAACTGGCATCTTTAGCACGCTTTAATGCACCATGATTTGGGATGCACCAATTATAATCGTGCATAGTGGAGTAGAGTATAGTGTGCGTAATGAGACGCAGCCGGTGTCATTAGCCAGAGTAAGCATGCAGAAAGGGTCGAAGTTGATTCTTACCCGTCCGTCTAGTGTCAGCAGTATAGAGTCGCTCTTGATGTCTCTGTGAATGACTCCCTGTGCGTGTAGATAACACAACGCCTGCAGTACAGCTTCACACACTGTTGCGATCTGTTCCTCCGTTATCCTAAACACACATAGTACACTAGATAAACGAGGGCTGTAGCTCATTCCACTCTAGTCCCGGGCATGAACACAAATGTGGTATTTAGTGAGGTCCAGAATTAAAGATGTTGCATCATGTTAGTACACTTTGTAATACACATGTTGTCGTATGTAGTTGTGTAACTTTACGTTAATAATGACTTCTTCAAACAAAGCTGAGGTTGACAAATATTGGACTTTGCTGATAACCAGGAGATAACTGATTAATCCACCTAAAGTTTCTGAAATAAGCAATACTGTATATTACAAAATATCCTAGCTGTCTTCTTACTGTGAAGGGGTGGAGTCCAAATTGAATGAACTTTTAAATGGAGTTTATTGAGCAAATGAAAACCCAATAATAACCAGAAGATAAAGATCAATAAACAAGTCCCTCAGCGATGAATCTTATTTTGAGATCTGTGCCACCAGCAGCTCACAGATACAGTAAGGGTCGACTTTAAGAGGTGAATTGTGCATTATGACTGTGACATCACTGTCAGCTTAAATTTGCTGTCAGAGTTGCTAGAACGTATTAAACCATGTATGCTATCCAGCACTTGTCTGACTTTTGAAAGACATGGGTGAATAGATACAATAAGAAGAAAACAACTAGACTAGACTCTGGGTGGTTGTAAGTGCCTTTTTGACATCAGTCAATTATTTCATCTAATCTAAACCTAACATATTGTATAACCCAATACACCCAACATAAACTAATCCTAAACTAAACCTAACCCTAAACTAAACCTATCCTAACCTAATCCTACACCTCAACTAACCATACACCTAAACCTATCCTAACCTAAACTAATCCTACACCTCAACTAATCATACACCTAAACCTATCCTAACCTAAACTAATCCTACACCTCAACTAATCATACACCTAAACCTATCCTAACCTAAACTAATCCTACACCTCAACTAATCATACACCTAAACCTATCCTAACCTAAACTAATCCTACACCTCAACTAATCATACACCTAAACCTATCCTAACCTAAACTAATCCTACACCTCAACTAATCATACACCTAAACCTATCCTAACCTAAACTAATCCTACACCTCAACTAAACTATCCTAAACAAAACTTAACCCTAAACTAAATCTATCCTAACCAAAAAATAATCCTACACCTAAATAAAACCCATCCTAACCTAAACTAATCCTAAACATATCCTAAACTAATCCTAAACATAAACATATCCTAACCTAAACTAATCCTAAACCTATTTTAACCTAAACCTATCCTAAACTAATCCTAAACATATCCTAAACTAATCCTAAACATAAACATATCCTAACCTAAACTAATCCTAAACCTATTCTAACCCAATCCTAACCTAAACTAATCGTAAACCTAAAATAATCCTAAACCTAACCTAAACCAATCCTAAACTAAACCTAACCCTGGTTCAAGTTCCTCCTTCAATACAAGACTATGGGGTTTTTACCTTTTTTATCATCCTGCACCATATGAAAATGTTCAGTCTGATTGCTCAGAAAAGTAACAGCAAGCCTCAATAAGCCGTATGATCTGAGGAATCATTCATATCTGAAAATGTAAAGAATTGTGAAAAAGTGTTGCATTACCTGGTTTCTGAAACGATGTTGGTTAGAGCGCCGCCCTGCAGGTATTCCATGATGACCCACAGCTCTTCACCCACCAGAGCACTCTTATACATCTCTACCACATTCTTATGTCTGTAGTCTCGCATGATAACCACCTGTGACGAATGACATTACCTAAATAATGTGATTTTCAGGTTAATTGTGTTCTGAATATTCATTAGTTTCACATTGTGGACGTTAAATGAACCACAGATGTGTGTCATGTTGTCTTTAAAGGTGAGACGTTTAATTTTTTCAATGTTTAAATACTTTTTCCTATCCCCAAAATCCCTAGATGTTACTACATGTAAGCTAATCTTAGGTTGATTTGCCCAAAAGTGTAGCAATGTGACAAAGTTTTTAAATATTCCTCAACCAATGGACAATCTGTTCAGGAGATCCGTATTAGAACAATGATTATTTTTGCAATTCCGTTAGGTGCCACTAGTGGCGCACAAATGACACACTTGAGCTTTGAAATGAGAGCTCCATACTTCATTGAAGAGCAGTTCTCGTCTTTGCTGCTTCCTCAGGTCCATCATCTTCACGGCAACCTGCCGTCCGCTGTGCTTCTCGTGGGCGATGCAAACCACACCCGTCGAGCCTTCTCCGATCTTCACAAAGTTCTCCAAATAACTGCGAGGGTCACCTTTGTCCACAACCATCTGCAGGGCGGTTTTGAACTGCGTGTGGGTCACTTTGGGTGACTCTGTGATGCTGGCAGGGGTTTGGGCCGGTCTGAGACAGGGTGAAGAGGCACCTGTTGGTGTCGTGTTGGGTGAACCCGTTGGTGAGGGTCTCGGTTGGGATGGACTGACCTGTGTTGGTGGTACCGAGCCTGGAGATCCTGAGGTTTTGAATGGCGAAATGTCTATGGTGTCGTTGGAGGAACTACGTGGTGTTGGGTGGGTAATGGGTCCTGGTTTTGGACTGCTAGTGCCGTTGGGTTTGGAAATGGCTGGGTAGCTAGGTGAATTTACCTGTATTGTAATAAAGATAAAAAAAGAACTTAAGTCTACTTGCCATCCTGATTGAAATACAGCACGTTTTTAGCATGTTTTATCACTTCGCTAGGTGATGCTAGCATTATGCTAACATGTTTTTAACATTTGTAGGACTTCGCTAGGCAATGCTAGCATGATGCTAGCACGTTTTTAGCATGTTGTAACACTTTGCTAGGCGATGCTAACATGTGTTAGCATGATGATAGCACGTTTTTAGCATATTTTAGCACTTTGCTAGGTGATGCTAGCATTATGCTAACATGTTTTTAACATTTGTAGCACTTCGCTAGGCAATGCTAGCACATTTTTAGCATGTCGTAGCACTTTGCTAGGCGATGCTAGCATGTGTTATCATGATACTAGCATGTTTTAGCACTTCGCTAGGTGATGCTAAAATTATGCTAACACGTTTTTAACATTTGTAGCACTTTGCTAGGCGATGCTAGCATGTGTTAACATGATGCTAACACGTTTTTAGCATGTTTTAGCACTTCGCTAGGCGAGGCTAACATGTGTTAGCATGATGCTAGCACGTTTTTAGCATGTTGTAGCACTTTGCTAGGCGATGCTAGCATGTGTTAGCATGATGCTAGCAAGTTTTTAGCATGTTTTAACACTTTGCTAGACGATGCTATCATGTGTTAGCATGAAGGTAACACGTTTTTAGCATGTTTTAGGGTGTGGCTATGAAGATTTTAGGTCATTACTTACTGGCTGCTTGATAATATAAATCCTCTGAGGGAGAGAGAGAGGGAGAGACGCAGGCCTGTCAGGCCCTTTGGTGTCTGTGATATAATGTATCTTACCTTTGACCACAAATAAAAGTTACAACTAGTCACTGATAATACACTAATTCGAACACGTATGTACAGTATTGTACAGTATTGCACTTGTAATGGCAGTCTATGGGGCAAGTGTACTGGAGGATTTAAAAGCAGAAATGTGAAGCTTGTATTTCTGTTATAGAACTTGTTTCAATACTTTTGCACAAAAGCGTGAATTATTTGAGCTGTCTAAATAATTTTAGTGGTGGGAGTTCTTTACTAGGTGGATGAACTTCTACGCTTTGTGTTACTGGTGTTTTGCCTGTTGTAAATCCTGTCTGGTTTCATGTCAGTGTAACGGGAGGCAGCTGGTAGATAGCTGTGCAGTGTGTAAACCTCACTCTCCTGACCTCAAGAGGTGCACTAGCGGCTGACGCTAGAGGTTGTAGCCTTTAGCGTCCTTGTTATCACACCCAGGATCCAGGGCATGCTGAGTGACTCCAGCCTGGTCTCCTAAGCAACCAAATTGGCCCGGTTGCTAGGAAAGGTAGAGTCACATGGGGTAACCAAATTGGCCCGGTTGCTAGGGAGGGTAGAGTCACATGGGGTAACCAAATTGGCCCGGTTGCTAGGGAGGGTAGAGTCACATGGGGTAACCAAAATGGCCCGGTTGCTAGGGAGGGTACAGTCACATGGGGTAACCAAATTGGCCCGGTTGCTAGGGAGGGTAGAGTCACATGGGGTAACCAAATTGGCCCAGTTGCTAGGGAGGGTAGAGTCACATGGGGTAACCAAATTGGCCCGGTTGCTAGGAAAGGTAGAGTCACATGGGGTAACCAAATTGGCCCGGTTGCTAAGGAGGGTAGAGTCACATGGGGTAACCAAATTGGCCCGGTTGCTAGGGAGGGTAGAGTCATATGGAGTAACCAAATTGAGTCGTGAGTTTGAATCAAGTGACTCCAGCCAAGTTTCCTTAGCAACCAAATTGGCCCGGTTGCTAGGGAGGGTAGAGTCACATGGGGTAACCTCTTCGTGGTCGCTATAATGTGGTTCTCGCTCTCGGTGGGGCGTGTGGCGAGTTGTGCATGGATGCCGCGGAGAATAGCGTGAAGCCTCCACACGCACTTCGTCTCCATGGTAATGCGCTCAACAAGCCACGTGATGAGATGCGCGGATTGACGGTCTCAGACGCGGAGGCAACTGAGATTCGTCCTCCACCACCCGGATTGAGGCGAGTCACTACGCCACCACGAGGCGCTTTGGGAATTGGGTGTTACAAATTGAAAATGCGAGAAAATCCAAAAACCAAAAAATTTGGATTTCACCTAGAGCATAAACCCACGGGCCAGTACAGGTGTGTGCGATTTCCTGCTTGAAAGTGACTCCGATTTAAAACCTTATTACTATTATGATTAGGCATTTCGTTTTTTTGTATTGTAAATATGTGTAAATGACACGTAGCCAGTTCTGTTATATTATTAATTATATATTACTCATAATTAATGAGTCAAACAAATTGAATAAATGTAAAAAAATAAATAAAAAAAAAACGTTTTTGCAAGATTTGCCCCATCTGTGGTCACTAGCCACAACTGAATTAAATACTCATTCAATCGATAGCAGAAGCGATTGGTGGCAAGTTATGTCTAGTGGAGACCATTATGGACTAATACACATCTGTAGTGGAAACCAATAAATTAAAATGAAATTTGGCCGAAAACACTCACTTGTAGTGGTATTTGTAGTGGAAACCATTCGAAAAAAAATTAATTTTCATATTTGTTTTTAGCAGGAAACGTATTCGAAACATACAATGCCGTGGTTATGTTGGCTCGACAAAGCCAAAACACTGGAAAAATCCCAGAGACTTCCATTGACGGAATGTTCAAACATGAACAATAGAATGCTCATTATTTCAAACAACTTCAAACAACTTAAAAAAAAAATTAAAATGTAAACAAACCGACAGTCAGTCTGTCTTTTTATCTTACTGTAATGTAACTTTTCCTATCTAGTTGTTTTTAAACAGTTTGATATATTGTAACATGATAGTACACCAAACCTTTGTGCTGTACGTGGAGTGCGGTCTTCTTGGCGTTTCCACCTGCGGTTGTTCCGAGCTGATCCTCGGCTTGACGTTTGCTCCGTCGGTTACGCTGTAGGTACTGTAGAGACAGGAAGCGGGTCTTTCGTTGTGTTTACAGTCTGCTTGAGAAATCTTGGATCCCTCACGAACAGTCCTAGGCAAGAGTAAAATGTCCCGGGGCATGAGCTGTGGCTGTCCCGTGAATAACGACGCCTCGTGGATTGATTGCGCCCTCGGTCGTGCATCGTTCGAGTCAAATGTGTGACTCTTTTTAAAACCAGGTCGTGGACTTCCACCGTCACTGAATCTTGAATGCCAGTCCGAGACCGTCTGTACGTTTTTCTGATTTGCGTCATTCAGTCCCTGATATTCGTACGTCTCTCCTTCGGCTAACTGTCCCAAACGTCCCAGCGATTGTGCACGTTTCCGTAGTGACGTGCTAGTTCTTCTTAATGAGTTTGAGCTCGTTACAGAGACTCGACTCATCTGAGCGATCGCAGTAGAGATGTAGTCCTCATGTCCGATGAAACTGCCACGCACGATGTTCTAGAAGAGAAGATTACGAAATCAATCAAGTCCTTAAAGTCAACGTGAACGCTATTGACTTTCTTAATACGTGCTCCCGTTTGTGAACGGTTCATTAGTGCACACTTCTCTAAATAATACAAATCATAATCAGTCATCAATATGTCATATCTTGCTCCGCCTCTAGAACAACGTCACCAAGTCCTCTCACGCCCAAAACGAACATGCATACAGACATCGCTCTACAAACTCAATTTCATGCGTCCGGGACCGGCCCAGACTCCGTTGGTGCACAAGGCGAGATTTCAGATTGGAACCCCAAACCGTTCAGAGCAGACAGGTGCACGAGATAGATGTAAAAAGGTGTTTTGAAAGAGTGTGCACCCTGTCGTGATATGGTCCTCACTTCAGAGAGCACATCAATATGAAGACAAAGCCACATTCTGGACATTTTTACCCAATTTTGAAAAAAATGGCATGTCGGAAAAGAGGACACGTTCTGGAAAAAGTGACGCATGGTCACACCAAGTAACCATTTATCAGTAGAACTGAAAGGATGTTAGTGGAACATATCGCTCAACACAGGGGTAGAGGGGTGCACGGTCGTCATGAGAGGGTGCACTTCAAACCAAAAAATCATTCATGTCATTTTGCACCCTATGCACCCGCCTATGTCGCCTATGCCAGCTCAAAATGCCAGTTAATGTCTATGAGTGTCTAAAGTGATTCTTCAATTAGGAGAACTGTTCTGTTCCCCAGGATGACCTCTGTCATCTTCATTAAGGACTATAGTTAACATACAGACTGCTACAGATAACTTGTCGGGTTAGTATGTCCAAGGTTTAACCAACATTTATTCCAAAAACAGAGCGGTGTCATTAAGAGCACAATTTATCTATTTTCAAGAACATGTGAAGAACAGTTGTTATGGTGTTCTGGATGGTTGCTAGGTAGTTATGGATGGTTTCTATAGTGTTGCTATGGTTTCTCTGGGTGGTAGTTAAGGCATTGTTTGGGTTTTCAGCATGGTTGCTGTGGTGTTCTGTATGGTTGTTAAGGTGTTGCTAGGGTTTTCTGGGTGGTTTGCAGGGTGTTCTGGGTGATCTTTAGGGTATTCTGGATGGTTGCTAGGGTGTTTTTGATGGTTGATAAGGCATTGGTATGGTTTGCAGGATGGTTGCTAGGGTTTATTGAATGGTTGCTAGGGTGTTTTGGATAGTTTTTGAGGTGTTTGGTGTTATTGATGGTTTCTATGAATTTTAGATGGTTGCTAGGGTGTTCTGGATGGTTGCTATGGTGTTCTGGATGGTTGCTAAAGCGTTGCTATGGTTTTCTGGATGATTGCCAGGGTGTTCTGGATGGTTGCCAGGGTGTTCTGGATGGTTGCTAGGAAGTTATGGATGGTTTCTATAGTGTTGCTATGGTTTTCTGGATGGTTGGTAGGGTGTTCTGGATGGTTGCTGGAGTGTTCTGGGTGGTTGCCTAGGCATTGTTAGGCTTTTCTGGATGGTTGCTAGGGTTATTGGATGATTCCAAAGCTGTTCTAAATGATCATAATTTCAAGATCTTTATATTTGCCAAATATTTGAAAATTGCCATGATGGCGAAAAAAAAAATATAATATATTTTTTTTAGTTGGATGACGTGTAATTCAATACTTTATTTTGAATGCACCGCTAAAAACACAAATTTGTTATTTTTGACTGAACGGTTAAAGCAGCTGTGGTGTGTGAAGGCTCGATAATTAAGAGTTTTTCAAGTCACACACTGGACACAGGACGTCCAGGATATTAGAGGACATAGCGAGGAAACAAACATGATTCAACAGCATTGCTGAGCAGGTCTGTCCAGACATAATTAGTGTGTAGAAATGCTGATAGATGAGACCACTGAAGACTGAAGCTTTCTCGAGACAGATCACAAAGACACTGAATTAGATATAAACAATAATTCTATTTACCACAGAGAGACGAGAGAACGTATTATACAGATTTATTCATTATTCTCAACTGGAGTCACAAACATGTAAATGCATATAAAAAAATGCATCTTGTTTTACACTTGTGAAAATGAGCGAGTCATCACGTTTGTAAATAATAATACATTTTATTTTACATAAGTAAAATATTTTTTCATTTTTTTTTTCAAGACCATTGAGATCTAATTTATTTATTTATTTAATTTATTTTTTTTTTGTTGCCTTGTTTATTTATTTTCATGGCAATTAAAAATCATATTAAATATTATATATTTATAATATATAATAAAAAATATTATTCTAAATTAATTCTCATTACTGTAATGCATCCAGACATTATGGTTTTGATTATTATTTTTGATTATTATTTTCAGAATTTTATGACCAACAATGATGCAAAATTGAGAAATAGATTTCCTATAAATGCATGAATGAACATGCACATGTAGAGAAAGACCAATAATCAATTTAACTGATATCTTTAATGAGTATAAACATGAGCATGAATTTGAAATTGCAACGCACGTTTTTAAAGGAACATGCATCACGGTACCTTTTTTGGTTTGGGTTGCACATGTGTGATGTTGGATGGATCCACCACAGGTTTGGGTCTCTTCAGTGTCTCTATGAGGCTTTGCCACTGAGGCGGCAGACCCACAAAACAGCCCCGAAGCGGATCAAACGACGTGTGCACTCGGTGCTCAAAGTTCTTGGGACCGGAGATCTCCAGCCTCCTCTTCCTCTTCTTCCTCTGGAACATTCTGAAGACCTGCAGAAAACAAGAGCTGGAGTAATCACGACACACACATGCCCTCCGTACCCCACTGACTGAAGAAACAAAACCCAAACAAAACTGAATAAGACGAGAGATGAAAGAGGGCGGAGACAGACGTGACAGGTGTTGACACCTCAAGACACGCCCCTTTCTCCAACACAGTCCAGCTAGAAAGCAAGTGACAGGTGTTTCCGCCCTTGAATGTTTTAAACCCGACTCCGTGCGTGTCCTGTTACACAGAGTTGGAGATCAAGTATAGGGTCTAGCATGATAACATCACTAATGCATATTGAGTGAAGCTTGGAAACAGACTGGCTCAATATAACTGCGGGTTCATCGAGGATACGGACAGCCAATTAACAGGAGCACAAAAAGCAGTGTCCTAAGTTTGGGTGCAGAGCTTACGGTCATGTTGGGACTAAAGTGCCTTGCAAAAACACGATCAATCATGGATTCAGCCTTGGGAGATCAAAATAACTGTCGTCGTACATTACAGACGAGCCTGCATCGTATTATACAGGCCATTCCCTCAAACACCAGCGATGTAAATAAAGACGGCACATTCACAAGAAGTCAGTAGTGTGAATAGACTGAATGCAATGAGTTAGAAGAATAGAAATATGGGCGTATTTCTATGACAGTGACATGCTCTTTTTATATGCATTATTATTTTATCCCCATTTTGGCACGCCCAATTCCCAAAGCGCTCGTGGTGGCGTAGTGAGACGACCCAGTAGTGAGCGCGTATGGAGGCTTCACGCTATTCTCCGCGGCATCCACGCACAACTCGCCACACTCCCCACCGAGAGCGAGAACCACATTATAGCGACCACGAGGAGGTTACCCATGTGACTCTACCCTACCTAGAAACCGGGCCAATTTGGTTGCCAAGGAGACCCGGCTGGAGTCACTCACCACACGCTCCACCGAGAGCGAGAACCACATTATAGCGACCACGAGGAGGTTACCACATGTGACTCTACCCTCCCTAGCAACCGGGCCAATTTGGTTGCTAAGGAGACCCGGCTGGAGTCACTCACCACACGCCCCACCGAGAGCGAGAACCACATTATAGCGACCACGAGGAGGTTACTTCATGTGACTCTACCCTCCCTAGCAACCGGGCCAATTTGGTTGCTAAGGAGACCCGGTTGGAGTCACTCACCACACGCCCCACCGAGAGCGAGAACCACATTATAGCGACCACGAGGAGGTTACCCCATGTGACTCTACCCTCCCTAGCAACCGGGCCAATTTGGTTGCCAAGGAGACCCGGCTGGAGTCACTCACCACACACCCACCGAGAGCGAGAACCACATTATAGCGACCACGAGGAGGTTACCCCATGTGACTCTACCCTCCCTAGCAACCGGGCCAATTTGGCCGCTAAGGAGACCTGGCTGGAGTCACTCAGCACACCCTGGATTTAAACATAAACTTTATCATCACCTGCTGGTGGAATCTCCAAACTGCAAATACAGGAGCAGACATGCTTCAGAAATGAAACCAATTTTTCCCTTCAATGAAAGTGGATGGTGACTGAGGCTAACATTCTGCCCTAACATCTCCTTGTGTGTTCCAGAAATGACAGAAAGGAACAACTTGAAGGGAAGAATATGACGACCGAACTTTTGTTATTGAGACATTTTGGAATGTCTCAATAACACAATGTTCTTCACAATGAACAGAAAACAAAGTTTTATCTAAGGTGACATTTACTCACAACATGTTGCAATGTTGCAGCGTCGAGCTGCTCAAACTAACAGATGCATGTTTTGAAAGCATCACGGTGTTTACACTAATGGATTACTGATATTGACCCTGAACATTAAACTGGTGCTTTTTTAACATTCAATTTATATAAAGAATTCATACGCCATTGATATGAATCAATCAAGGTAACAACAGTCCATGCAAAGAGTGAAACAGACTCACCTGTGGAGCGGTTGTTTGATTTCCTGTAAATACTACGATGAATCTCTCTGTTCCTGTCATTCAGCCATTTTCTCCTTTAGAGAGCCCTGATCTGAACAGAACACAATATATCAGTGAGATGGTCATATCTTCATGTTCCTCTGTACTCTTAAGTCATTTTTCCTGCATCTGGAGTCTGTTGTTTAATCAGTGGGTGTGAGAACAAACACATGACAGTGAATGTACACATACACGATGACTTCGGATTAAACCTTTACTCCTTCATTCCACTCGAGTTAGACAGATCTGCAACACACAGATCTATCCATCTCACCCTAGCAACCATCTAGAACACCATTGAAACCATCCAGAAAAGCCTAACAATGCCTTAGCAACCACCCAGAACACTCCAGCAACCATGCAGATCACACTAGAAACCATCCAGAAAAGACTAACAATGCCTTAGCAACCACACAGAACACCCTGGCAATCATCTAGAACACCTTTGGAATAATCCAACAACCCTAGCAACCATCCAGAAAAGCCTAACAATGCCTTATCAACCATCAAGAACACCTTAACAACCACCCAGAACACAACATAAACCATCAATACACCCAACACCCCAGAAACTATCCAGAACACCACAGCAACCATCCAGAAAACCCTACCAATGCCTTATCAACCATCAAGAACACCTTAACAACCACCCAGAACACAACATAAACCATCAATACACCCAACACCTCAAAAACTATCCAAAACACCCTAGCAACCATTCAGAAAACCCTACCAATGCCTTATCAACCATCAAGAACACCCTAGCAACCACACAGAACACCCTAGCAACCAGCTAATATTCATAGAAACCATCAATAACACCCAACACCTCAAAAACTATCCAAAACACCCTAGCAACCATTCAGAAAACCCTAGCAACCATCCTGAAAACCCTACCAATGCCTAAACAACCATAAAGAACACCCTAGCAACCACACAGAACACCCTAGAAACCAGCTAAAATTGATAGAAACCATCAATACACCCAACACCTCAAAAACTATCCAAAACACCCTAGCAACCATTCAGAAAACCCTAGCAACCATCCTGAAAACCCTACCAATGCCTTATCAACCATCAAGAACACCTTAACAACCACCCAGAACACAACATAAACCATCAATACACCCAACACCTCAAAAACTATCCAAAACACCCTAGTAACCATTCAGAAAACCCTAGCAACCATCCTGAAAACCCTACCAATGCCTAAACAACCATCAAGAACACCCTAGCAACCACAAAGAACACCCTAGCAACCAGCTAAAATTCATAGAAACCATCAATACACCCAACACCTCAAAAACTATCCAAAACACCCTAGCAACCATTCAGAAAACCCTAGCAACCATCCTGAAAACCCTACCAATGCCTTATCAACCATCAAGAACACCTTAACAACCACCCAGAACACAACATAAACCATCAATACACCCAACACCCCAAAAACTATCCAAAACACCCTAGCAACCATCCAGAATACCCTAAAAATCACCCAGAACACCCTGCAAACCACCCAGAAAACCCTAGCAACACCTTAACAACCATACAGAACACCACAGCAACCATGCTGAAAACCCAAACAATGCCTTAACAACCACCCAGAACACCCTAACAAAACAACCAGAACACTGAAGCAATGTATTTAAGCTACACAAGTGTTATAAAAACTTTAGCAGCATTCAAAGTTTGTGTAGACGGTAATGAAACTCTACACAGCATAAAAGTAATCCATATGACTCCAGTGGTTTAATCAATGTCTTCTGAAGTGATATTATAGGTGTGTAATCTTCTCAAGTTACAGAAAAAATGATTTAAACCGACGTGTTACAGTATATTACCCAAAGATACACCCTTCACTCGTCTTCAAGATACATTCACAATGCTACAGTGAATAAACTGCTAAAGAACTTCATTACTAGGTTTGCAGTTTTGTGCTTTTATAAGTTAAAGCCAATCAGAACCCTACAGGAAACGAGAATAGACCTTTTTAAAACCATGAAATGTTGTGTGGAATGGTGTAACATTGGGAAAATGGGTCACCGTTCTTTTTGCAGGTTCATGTGAATGTTTCTATTTTTATTGGTGCAGCTGCTCATACTTTGGGTTATTAAACACATGTTTGTGTCATTTACAAAGAGATCAGACTTGTGAAAAAGACAATCGAATTGAAATCCATTTAGGCATCGGGGTCTCGCAGGACCAGAATGTCTTTGAACACCATTCTCTCTCTCACTCACAAACACGCACACACATACATACATATATATATATATATATATATATATATATATATATATATATATCACATACACACACACACACACACACACACACTCTCTCTCTCTCACTCACTCACAAATAAACACACACACGCAGGCACGCACACACACACATATATATATATATACATATATATATATATACACACATATATATATATATATATATATATATATATATCACACACACACACACACTCTCTCTCTCTCTCTCACTCACTCACAAATAAACACACACACGCAGGCACGCACACACACATATATATCACACACACACACACACACACACACACTCTCTCTCTCTCACAAATAAACACACACACACAGGCACGCACACACACACACATATATATATATACATATATATATATATATACACACATATATATATATATATATATATATATCACACACACACACACACTCTCTCTCTCACTCACTCACAAATAAACACACACACACTAGGCACGCACACACACATATATATCACACACACACACACTCTCTCTCTCTCTCTCTCACTCACTCACTCACTCATACACTCACTCACTCACACACACACACACACATATATATCACATACACACACACATATATATCACACACACACACACTCTCTCTCTCTCTCACTCACTCACTCACTCACTCATACACTCACTCATACACTCACTCACACACACACACACACATATATATCA
>NC_068305.1:40970826-40990826 GCF_025860055.1 Xyrauchen texanus
TATTTGGGGGATAAATACCCCTATTAAACATATTGTTTTTCTTCAGTGGGGCGAACAGATTTGATATGAAGAGCATTCAATTTGGCCTCTCATCGACTCATCCAATCATAATGGAGATTCATTTGTTTCTAGAATACTTGAGATGTAATTAATTGTCAAATGTGATTGAAATGAACAAGAAATGATGCACCTTTTTCTGAAGTGGTTATTTTGATTCATTTGTACCTCAAAACGCATCTAGGCGTCTCTAAAGTATTTGATTAAGTTGACAAATTGTGCCCTAAAACTATTTCCTCGGTATGTACACTATCCATATTAATCCCCCTGGTGGGCCTTTTACCCCAGGTGTGGGATCAAATGCCCCTCGCCACCTTTTTCTTTTTTTGGTGGATTTTCTCACCAACGTGGAACGCCCAGTTCCCAATGCGCTCAAGTCCTCGTGGTGGTGTAGTGACTCGCCTCAATCCGGGTGGCGGAGGACGAATCTCAGTTGCCTCCGCGTCTGAGACCGTCAATCCGCTCATCTTATCGCGTGACTTGTTTGAGCAAGTTACCATGGAGACGCAGCACATGTGGAGGCTTCACGCTATTCTCTGTGGCATCCTTGCACAACTCACCACACGCCCCACCGAGAGCGAGAACCACATTATAGCGACCACGAGGAGGTTACCCCATGTGACTCTACCCTCCCTAGCAACCAGGCCAATTTGGTTGCTAAGGAGACCTGGCTGGAGTCACTCAGCACGCCCTGGATTCAAACTCACGACTCAATTTGGTTACCCCATGTGACTTTACCCTCCCTAGCAACCAGGCCAATTTGGTTACCCCATGTGACTCTACCCTCCCTAGCAACCGGGCCAATTTGGTTGCTAATGTGACCTGGCTGGAGTCACTCAGCACGCCCTGGATTCAAACTCACGACTCAATTTGGTTACCCCATGTGACTCTACCCTCCCTAGCAACCGGGCCAATTTGGTTACCCCATGTGACTCTACCCTCCCTAGCAACCGGGCCAATTTGGTTACCCCATGTGACTCTACCCTCCCTAGCAACCGGGCCAATTTGTTTGCTAAGGAGACCTGACTGGAGTCACTCAGCACGCCCTGGGATTCAAACTAGCGACTGCAGCGGTGATAGTCAGCGTCAATACTCGCTGAGATACCCAGAACCCCCAAATAAAACACTTTTAATAAAAAAAGCATCTTCTAAAATAAATGACTATATAACCAATCTCTCAGATGGCTTCGATTTTAATGATTAAAATGAGACTTTTTATGCTTTAATTCAAAAATGTAGTTTATTAATGAGCAAAAAGAACAATACATAAAATGACTTTCAACATGTCACATGCTGTTGTTTTATGCTTTGAAGAAACAATACTAGCATACGATTATTCGACTCCTATATGAACGATGATGTCACTACAATGCAAAGACGATGCAGAGTTCACCTTGAAAGTGCCAGAAGAAGCTCATGTAGCTCTCAATGTATTTTAGAGATGATATGACTGTGTGTCTATGACTGTGAAACAGTTTCTGACTTTACGGAGAACATCAGACAAAATGAGCTCTACTGATGCGTCCCCTGGATTCAGAATAATGTGGAAAACCTCCGTCCATACGGGTTCGACAGGACTGTACAAACAAACAATGGATAAATCAACAACAGCCAATCAGATTCATGTTTCGTGGAGACACACTCCAATAACTTATGACAGTGATGCTGGTACCTGTGATGGGATTCAGGCGCTTCATCCAAACTCCAGCCCGAGTTCCTCCGCACCACCTTCATCGGTCGATTAAACAGTAACACGTGCACGATTTCTGCAACGCTCAGGAGATCCACCTGACGCAAGGGAAATAAAACAACATGCATGCACATTATGGCCATTCATCAGGTGTCATGCATGAGATTAATTGTTATTGATTAGCCAGACGAAGTACAGAGCCTGACTTGGCTTAGAGGGGCAGCATTTATCATCAGCAGAGAGTCTGAACGTACCTGATAAGGTGAGGCAATGGCCGGCAGAAGACCCTGTTCAATGTAGATCTGAGCAGAAGGAAGATCTTGAGCTTGTACTTCAGTCTGGAGCTCCAGATCCACCGAGTGTGAGAAATCCAGTGCCAAGAATCCACTGCAGACACAAACACACAAGCACTGGAAACTCAAGTATGAAAACACTGACAACGGCTGCGTCCCGATCTGCATACCACTTTATACTCATTTGTGTTTTATACTATAATGCAGTGTTTCCCAACGGCACACCTCTATCCCACATAAGCTAACCGTCCTCAATATTTATGTCCATGTTTTCTGTCCGTGTTTTCAGCGTGTTTACTTGTAATGTTTGAAATTCGGCTATGCAAATAAAACACATGTCACATGGGTAGGCTACGCTGTGTGAGGTCACAGGTGACAAGAGCGCTAAACGGGTGATGAAAAAACAACAAATTACAGGGATGCAAACACATGAGGGGAGAAACACAAGACAATCACTGCTGCACCAACATTATTTCTGGAGATATTTTTATTTTTTTTAATGAATAAGCTAAAAGCACCAATTCCAGCTATTTTAGTGATTCATGTTTATTCGTTATTAGCTGCAAAATAAAGTATTTTGGTGAGGCTTCTGTTTTATGAACTGATTAGTTCAATGACCCCTTCTGGAAATCACTAGGTGGCAACAAATGAGTGTCTGATGTGCGATGAGTGAATCAGTGAATCATTTGAGTGAATTAGTGAATCATTTTGAGTGACTCATTTTGAGTAAATCAGTGACTCATTTTGAGTGAATCAGTGAATCATTTGTAGTGAATAAGACAATCTTTTTGAGTGAATCAGTGAATCGTTTTGAGTGAATCAGAGAATCATTTGTAGTGAATAAGACAATCTTTTTGAGTGAATCATTTCGAGCGACTCAGTGAATCATTTCGAGCGACTCAGTGAATCATTTCGAGCGACTCAGTGAATCATTTCGAGCGACTCAGTGAAGCATTTCGAGCGACTCAGTGAAGCATTTCGAGCGACTCAGTGAAGCATTTGGCGACTCAGTGAAGCATTTGGCTACTCAGTGAAGCATTTCGAGCGACTCAGTGAAGCATTTCGAGCGACTCAGTGAAGCATTTCGAGCGACTCAGTGAAGCATTTCGAGCGACTCAGTGAAGCATTTCGAGCGACTCAGTGAAGCATTTCGAGCGACTCAGAGAAGATTTGAGTGAATCAGAAAATAATTTTTATTGAAACAGTGAATCATTCTGAGTGAATCATTTTGAGTCGTTCATGAGCGAAATCTACCAAGAGACTTTATAGTGTTTAAGCATTAAAGAACAAAGCAGATTTAAAGTCTTTATTATTTTCCAATAATAGTGTTTCAATAACGTCCTTCTCCTTTATTAAAACTTGCATGAGTGAAATCTCCTGACTTCAGTATCAGAATTATAAACACAAAGCGAATCTACGGGATCATTTTCCTGCAGTATTTAAACAGCTGAGCATGACTTTTATCAGACAAGAACACAATAATAGACAAATATTAATCATTTGGAGATTTCCTCATTGTAAAGTGCATTTCACATGAGTCGAGTCGCTCAACACTCCATTCGACGCCAGCGTCAAGCGCCGCATCGCCCTCCACATGACAAGAGCTGCAGAAAGCGTCACAGAGGGACGATTTTACGAGTCGGGAGGTGTTCACAATAAACATTGAAAACGTGTTTGTAAGAGAGAATAAAAGCTTGCAGTTGCTTTGAGAGCAGAAAGTAATAAAAGGACTCGTTTACGTTTAGAAGCGTTTTCTTGCGAGTTCAATAACTGGAGTCTCTGATATTCATGTCAGTCATGTGATGACCATAAACGTGTATAACCATCATTCACGTCTGCACATTAATCATTGCTCGTCACAATCACAAAAGTCACCGATTGCGCTTTCAAAATGGCGAATTTGGATCCCTGAAATTATTATTATTTTTCATGCATTTATTTATTTTGTGGCATTTGATCATTTTCAGTGGTTGGGAATCACTGCTATAAAATAACCCTGAATTTCAAATCACAGCTGTCATGTGTGTTGGCATGCTCTCTGCCAGTCTCTCACACTGCTGTTGGGCGACTTTATGCCACTCCTGGCGCAAAAATTCAAGCATCTCGGCTTTGTTTGGTGGCTTGTGGCCATCCGTCTTCCTCTTGATCGCATTCCAGAGGTTCAGGTCTAGAGATTGGGCTGGCCATGACAGGGTCTTGATCCAATGGTCCTTGATTGGCCTGGCTGTGGCACGGAGCATTGTCCCGCTGGGAAAACCAATCCTCGTAGTTGGGGAACATTTGGAGAGTTTTCTTCCAGGATGACCTTGTACGTCCTTCACAAAGATGAATGTGCCTGTTTCCAGCCTTGCTGAAGCACCCCCAGATCACGGAGTGGTGGTGGCGTAGCGGGCTAAAGAACAGAACCCCACAGTCACCACCATTGTGTCCTTGAGTAAGACACTTAACTCCAGGTTGCTCCGGGGGGATTGTCCCTGTAATAAGTGCTCTGTAAGTCACTTTGGATAAAAGCATCTGCCAAATGCACCAATGTAAATGTAGATCATCACCGATCCTCCACCTGGTTGTTTAATGGTTAGACGGAGACCCGGAGAGGCCTTCAAGCCACAGTGTCTCGCACCATCTGTGAAATTTGGTGGAGGATCGGTGATTATCTGGGGTGCTTCGGCAAGGCTGGAATCGTCTTTGTGAAGGACGCAAGAATCAAGCCAAGTACAAGGTCATCCAGGAAGAAAATTCCCCAAATGTTCCCCAACTCCAAGGATTGGTTTTCCCAGCAGGAAAATGCTCCGTGCCACAGCCAGGTCAATCAAGGACCATTGGATCAAGACCCTGTCATGGCCAGCCCAATCTCCAGACCTGAACCCCATTGAAAACCTCAATCAAGAGGAAGATGGACGGCCACAAGCCACCAAACAAAGCCGATTTCTTTATACACACATTTGGCAGTTTGTCCAATCCGTTGGACTGTAATATTCCCGTACCTGCCATAAAGATAAAGTGTTTCAGCCATCAGACCTCCATGAACCACGTGACAAGAATGACTCCGCTTCAACATCTCCAGTAGCTGAATGACCACAAGTGGCACCCTGTAGCGATGAGCGACGGGCTCGGCGAGGATATCCTGAATGGTGACTCCACTAGGAACACTCCACAAAGTGATGCATCCATTCTCATAAGCATAACAGGAGACGGGGACATCTGAAGAATCGTGACCCTCGGAAGAAAGCCGAGCTCTGAGCTTTGAGCTGATGAAGAAATCCCACGGCACTGCGGAAGAGTCCACCTGCACAGGAAACCGCGGGGATGCAACACGTGTCAATGCGTCTTCAAAACACAAAGTTCACAATGCCGTCATTAACCTTCGTACCTTCAGTACGACGGTGCCAGTGCTGGACGAGTACAGCGTGTAGTCCTTCAGTTTCCCCAGTTTACTGCGGTAATACAACATCTCTCCACCTGGAAATGTGTGGAATATTGCATTAAACATGGAGGCCTTTTACAAAACGTTACTGGATAACTATGACAGTTTGTGCGTGTGTTTTCAGGAGACCGAGATTCAGGTCTTCGTCTCCGCAGGCCGCCGGCAGAAGTCCAGATTCCCTGTGGAAGTTGGAGAAGGAAGTCACGTCCATTTGGTGAAGCAGCCTGATTCTGACCTCAGCACTGCACACATCCACGGATTGAACAACTGCTGAAACAGCCACAAATCACATTACATATTTTAAATGCATTTAAAATAAACCCGCAAACCGAAAAAATAGCGCGTGGAGGCTTCACGCTATTCTCTGCGGCATCCACGCACATCTCACCACACGCCTCACGAGCGAGAACCACATTATAGCGACCACGAGGAGGTTACCCCATGTGACTCTACCCTCCCTAGCAACCAGCCAATTTGGTTACCCCATGTGACTCTACCCTCCCTAGCAACCGGGCCAATGTGGTTACCCCATGTGACTCTACCCTCCCTAGCAACCGGGCCAATTTGGTTACCCCATGTAACTCTACCCTCCCTAGCAACCGGGCCAATTTGGTTGCTTACCACGAGGAGGTTACCCCATGTGACTCTCCCCTCCCTAGCAACCGGGCCAATTTGGTTACCCCATGTGACTCTACCCTCCCTAGCAACCGGCCAATTTGGTTACCACATGTGACTCTACCCTCCCTAGCAACTGGGACAATTTGATTATCCCATGTGACTCTCCCCTCCCTAGCAACCGGGCCAATTTGGTTACCCCATGTGACTCTCCCCTCCCTAGCAACCAGGCCAATTTGGTTACCCCATGTGACTCTACCCTCCATAGCAACCGGGACAATTTGATTATCCCATGTGACTCTACCCTCCCTAGCAACCGGGCCAATTTGGTTACCCCATGTGACTCTACCCTCCCTAGCAACCGGGCCAATTTGGTTGCTTAACACGAGGAGGTTACCCCATGTGACTCTCCCCTCCCTAGCAACCGGGCCAATTTGGTTACCCAATGTGACTCTACCCTCCATAGCAACCGGGACAATTTGATTATCCCATGTGACTCTACCCTCCCTAGCAACCGGGCCAATTTGGTTACCCCATGTGATTCTACCCTCCCTAGCAACCGGGCCAATTTGGTTGCTTACCACGAGGAGGTTACCCCATGTGAATCTACCCTCCCTAGCAACCGGGCCAATTTGATTATCCCATGTGACTCTACCCTCCCTAGCAACCGGGCCAATTTGGTTACCCCATGTGACTGTACCCTCCCTAGCAACCGGGACAATTTGGTTACCCCATGTGACTCTACCCTCCCTAGCAACCTGGCCAATTTGGTAACCCCATGTGACTCCACCCTCCCTAGCAACTGGGCCAATTTGGTTGCTATGGAGACCCGGCTGGAGTCACTCAGCACGCCCGTTTATGGTCAAACTTTTTTTCTCTTTGGGCCAAAAAAACATTTTATTTTATGTTATGGCATTTTCGAATGAAATTGTTGGACTCGCTATGCCACACTGAATCTAATGAGACAAATTTGATGATTTTATGACAAACTGATCAGAAGTTATAAACAAAAATGTGCTTTTTTTCATATCTCGTGACCAGTAGGGGGCAGTATGCCAACACGCTGCAGGTAACCTCCGGGCCTAATGGTGATGACACGTACCAAGTTGCGTCCCAATCCCTCAAAGCGTTGCGAAGATAGAGCCGTAAGTTCAATTTTCCACATTCTTCGTAGAATTCGTTGAAGCGCCAATAGAAAAACGTACGGTTTATCAAAATTCTGTGAATACATTTTTGTCATGAGTGCCTCTAGATGATGCAGGCCAACTTTCGTGCAAATCGGACAAACGGCCTAGGACGACTTCGATGCCGGGAAAAGTTTTATGATGGAAAATGACGCAAAACAGTCTGCAAGTGTGACACCCGCAGGCAACATCCAGTTGTTTGGAGTCTGCTAGTGTGACGCCGAATGAATGTGATCAGTCAGTGGGATTACTCACCGTTCTCCGGCACTCTCTCCGATCTCTCCGCAGCTCGAGCAGCCTCACTGTTGTCCGAATGATTCATTGGCTGGTGGGAGGAGGTTGCAAAAGAAGTGCCGCCCCATTCCTGACTGATCTCTAGGATAGGACTGTCAACATAAACAAGGAACGCCCACTTATCACAATCAAATATAGATGGATAAAATCAGCTTCTGTCCAACATTATTTCCATAACTCAGTTGCATGCACTCAGAAGTACCTGAGTTTTTTGGTGTCTATGGCAGTATCAGCGTTTGGTGCTTTCATGGTTCCAGGAGCCGTGCTCAGATTCTCTGTCAGCGCTGCTTCCGGTGGTTTCTGCCTATCGACTCCTCCAAACGGCGTTGAAGAGAGCTGAGCGGCACGGGCGAATTCACACGTGTCATTCGGACTCCGGCACAGAGTTTTATTCCAGTGGCCGTTGATGATGGCTTCCTCAGAGCGCGAGATGGACGCGTCCTGTCAAAGAACAGAAAAAGTTGATAATGCAACATCTTGTGATAAGAGCTATTTAGTGGGCCGGTTATTTTTGACCGGAAATCCAAAATGTGTTAGCACAAAACGAACACAACACAAGGGTGAAACCACTACTGATGGATCTCACCTTGTCAGCGGAGAACTCTGCGTTACACTTCCGAGCTTTCAGATTTAAGGTGGGCAGCTTCAAAGATCTGCGGTTTGCTGAAGCTCTTAAATGGGACAAAAAGAAGCTGTTAACATGGTCAATGCTAAGTGAAATAGAAAAAGCTAATAGCTAATATCGCTCACATCTTATTTGGCCGAGCACTCTCATCAAAAACGGTAAATGGTTGTGATGATGTCGCCGTCTTCTGCAGGTTAGAGTCACTTCCACCTAAACCGACAAACACAGACGTTAAATCAAAATGCAATAATGAACATTAGCAAAGCTATTTAACTTATTATCAGTGATATCTAATATTGCAATATCAGTCTAATGTTTCTTCAACTTTGGGCACCTTCATGAAAGTACGATTTAAAGGGGAGCTATTATGCAAATGCACTTTTACATGGTGTTTGTACATAAATGTGAGTCGGCAGTGTGTGTACACAATCACCCTATAATGCTAAAAATGATCAGGCCACGCCCACGACTGGTGACGACTCCGCCCTATTATCATAGCTCCTCCCCTGAGTGATGTACACACAGTCCTGGAGCAGATACAGTGAGAAGAATAATGTCTCATAAGTGTTCATAAGAGTCTTCATGTACTCCCGCATCAGAGACACTGAAGACGCAGTGGACAAGTTTAGTTTTTGAAGCAAATGTTCCCCAAAACATACAAAAAATCCGTGTGTGTTTGTGTAAATCATTTTACACATGTCTGCTATATTAATGAGTGTCAATATAAAACAGGACGTTTGTAAATCACCGCTCTGAATGTGCTTGTTAGCTGATTCCACGACTAATGCAGCCTGATCCATGTCGGGGGCGGGGAGCAGCAGCAGCTCATTTGCATTTAAAGAGACACACACACGATATTAGCGTGTTTTTGATTCCACCCAAAAAGAGGCTGTTTATAACATGATATAATAAATGATCCGTGGGGTATTATGAGCTGAAACTTCACACACACATTCTGGGGACACCTGAGACTTATATTACATACTGTAAAGAGGGGCATAATAGCTCTCCTTTAAAATAACCAGAGCAAGACAAATGAGTCGGCCATTTTATTTTGAAAAAGCGTTACAAATGTCATTTCCAGCACAGACGTCTATTAAACATGTCCTTTGATTATGGATATGTGCTGGAAATTAATGTTCATGACTTGAATGACAGTCAGGGCATAAAACTTGTACCAAATCACATATATATGTATATATGATTTGGTACAAGTTTTATGCCCTGACTGTCATTCAAGTCATGAACATTAATATATATATACAGGTGAAACTCGAAAAATTAGAATATCGTGCAAAAGTTCATTAATTTCAGTAATTCAACTTAAAAGGTGAAACTAATATATTATATAGACTCATTACAAGCAAAGTAAGATATTTCAAGCCTTTATTTGATATAATTTTGATGATTATGGCTTACAGCTTATGAAAACCCCAAATTCAGAATCTCAGAAAATTAGAATATTACATGAAATCAATAAAAAAGGATTTTAAATACAGAAATGTCGGCCCTCTGAAAAGTATAATCATGCATATGTACTCAGTACTTGGTTTGGGCCCCTTTTGCATTAATTACTGCCTCAGTGCGGCGTGGCATGGATGCTATCAGCCTGTGGCACTGCTGAGGTGTTATGGAAGACCAAGATGCTTCAATAGCGGCCTTCAGCTCTTCTGCATTGTTTGGTCTCATGTCTCTCATCTTTCTCTTAGCAATGCCCCATAGATTCTCTATGGGGTTCAGGTCAGGCGAGTTTGCTGGCCAATCAAGCACAGTAATACCATGGTCATTGAACCAGGTTTTGGTACTTTTGGCAGTGTGGGCAGGTGCCAAGTCCTGCTGGAAAATGAAGTCAGCATCTCCATAAAGCTTGTCTGCTGAAGGAAGCATGAAGTGCTCTAAAATGTCCCGGTAGACGGCTGCGTTGACTCTGGACTTAATAAAGCACAGTGGACCAACACCAGCCGATGACATGGCTCCCCAAACCAACACAGACTGTGGAAACTTCACACTGGACTTCAAGCATCTTGGATTGTGTGCCTCTCCATTCTTCCTCCAGACTCTGGGACCTTGGTTTCCAAATGAGATGCAAAATTTGCTCTCATCAGAAAAGAGGACTTTGGACCACTGAGCAACAGACCAGTTCTTTTTTTCTTTAGCCCAGGTAAGACGTTTGACATTTGAAGCCCATGTCCAGGACCCGCCTGTGTGTGGTGGCTCTTGATGCAGTAACTCCAGCCTCAGTCCACTCCTTGTGAAGCTCCCCACACATTTGAATGGCCTTTTCCTGACAATCCTCTCCAGGCTACGGTCATCCCTGCTGCTTGTGCACCTTTTTCTTCCACACTTTTCCCTTCCACTTAACTTTCTATTAATGTGCTTTGATACAGCACTTTGAGAACATCCAACTTCTTTTGCAATTACCTTTTGAGGCTTTCCCTCCTTGTGGAGGGTGTCAATGATGGTTTTCTGCACAACTGTCAGGTCAGCAGTCTTCCTCATGATTGTGAATTCAACTGAACCAGACTGAGAGACCATTTAAAGGCTCAGGAACCCTTTGCAGGTGTTTAGCTGATTAGAGTGTGACACTTTGAGCCTACAATACTGAACCTTTTCACAATATTCTAATTTTCTGAGATTCTGAATTTGGGGTTTTCATAAGCTGTAAGCCATAATCATCAAAATTATATCAAATAAAGGCTTGAAATATCTTACTTTGCTTGTAATGAGTCTATATAATATATTAGTTTCACCTTTTAAGTTGAATTACTGAAATTAATGAACTTTTGCACGATATTCTAATTTTTCGAGTTTCACCTGTATATATATAAATATATATATGCGGACTATCCCAAAGCAGACCCTGCACCAATGCGGGACAAACACTAGGTAAGTGAGAGTGAAAAATGCTTTAATGAGACCGTTCTAGAAGTCTGCAGCGCTAAAAGTGTCCATAGTTGTAGAAACACCCATCAACTAAAAGCCCAAAAGCCCATTTTAACATTAAAACAACGTTACAACGGGACACAACAACACTACTTGCCTTCACTCACTTCCTCTTGATTGACTGAGCTGAGCATGAGAAAAACAACAGAACAAAACAATTAATAAAAGATTAAACAAATACTCTAATCAACTAAAACTATCTCCGTGTACCTGGTACACTTTGAGGCAACTTCCTGTTTGCTGTATATTTGGCGTGGAGCTGGTTTCACCAACGTGATGGCAGATTCACACATCTCTTTAGACGTCTGGGAGGAAGATTCGGTCTCCTCGCCGATGCTCTAGACAAAACAATACAGCGAAACTGTTAAAACGCTGCTCTTTTCAATTCAATGAGCTCGACAGCTCGTGGTCACTATAAGCTTCATTATATGGAAAAGAGCATCATGAACATGCTAAATAGAGAGCCAGTACATTTCAGTGTAACAGGTGTGTTACCTGCGACGGAGCAGTGCTGTTTCTCTGTTGAATCAGCCTCTGTTTCTGCTCTATCTGACGCTGAAGTTCCTGCTTCATTTTCTTCAAGTGTTCGGCCTTTTCTGTACCAATTAAAAGGTCATTAGAAGAGCAATATGGACTGATCAGAAGCATCCAATTAGTACCTCTACTGTTCCCTCTTGAGGAAACTCATCCAAATAGCTAGACATTTTTAAAGGTGCACTCATTACTTTGTTATCGCACTGATCAACACGAGACTTATTCTGGGAATATTCCAGGTTCAAAACAAGTTCAACTCATTTAACAGCATTTTTGGCATGAGGGAGATTACCACAAAAAAATTAGCGACTTCTGTTTTTCAAGTTGCACAATGGAAGTCAATGGGGACAATTTTTGGAGGTTGTGTGACGCTTATAATCTTATAAAAGCACTTACATAATTCTGTTAAAACTCTTGTATTATTTGAACTGTAATATTTAAATCATCATTTTTACAGTCGTTTTAGGGTTGGTTGACATTACATCATAGCACTCCTGGTCCAGGTTTCCTAAGCAACCAAATTGGCCTGGTTGCTAGGGAGGGAAGAGTCACATGGGGTAACCAAATTGGCCCGGTTGCTAGGGAGGGAAGAGTCACATGGGGTAACCAAATTGGCCCGGTTGCTAGGGAGGGAAGAGTCACATGGGGTAACCAAATTGGCCTGGTTGCTAGGGAGGGAAGAGTCACATGGGGTAACCAAATTGGCCTGGTTGCTAGGGAGGGTAGAGTCACATGGGGTAACCAAATTGGCCCGGTTGCTAGGGAGGGTAGAGTCACATGGGGTAACCAAATTGGCCCGGTTGCTAGGGAGGGTAGAGTCACATGGGGTAACCAAATTAGCCTGGTTGCTAGGGAGGGTAGAGTCACATGGGGTAACCAAATTGGCCTGGTTGCTAGGGAGGGTAGAGTCACATGGGGTAACCAAATTGGCCCGGTTGCTAGGGAGGGTAGAGTCACATGGGGTAACCAAATTGGCCTGGTTGCTAGGGAGAGGAACGTCTGCACCTCGTTTATGGACCACGGCGTGGTTTTGCGCTCATTCATTTCTTACTACTATCTCCGTTGCTAACTTTAAAACTAACAGGTTGATGTCGCGTGTCGCAAAGCCACGAGGTCTCCCATTCAGGTACTGACCAGGCTCAACCCTGCTTAGCTTCAGTGGGCAACCAGTCTTGTGCTACAGGGTGATATGGCTGCTAATCCACCACTCTCTATAATTTAATTCAAACGTAATGGCGGATTGCACCAAAAGACATTAAATTAACCGCTGGAGTCATATGAATGTTTATGCTGACTGTCTGTGATTTTGGAACTTCGAAACAGAAATCTCCATTCACTTGCATTGTAAGGACCTACTGAGCTGAGATAATTTTGTCTACTTCAAATATTTTCTGGTGAAGAAAGAAAGTCAAAACACACCTGGGATATCATGAGGGAGAGTAAATGATGGGAGAATTTCATTTTAGGGTGAACTGTCCCTTTAAAGATGTGTAAATATCCATTTGTGGGCATACCTCTCATAGCTTTGTAGTAGCTGGGCTCGGAGCTCCTCAAAGGAGAACTCTTCCTCACTCTGGTACACCAGACCTTTGCAGTACATAATTTGAAGCTGACCCTCCGTCAGGACAGCAGGCAGATCTTGAGTTTGGCTCATCTGTGATGAGGGCGCATTCTCAGGGGGTTCTCTGGAATGCTTTGGTGGAAGGCAAAGTCTCATGATTACAACACAAACAGACAATAAAGGGGCATGTTGTCACAATGGAACCTGCCACTAAACTGCCTATAAAATAACTTTTTCTTTTTTCTTCTTCTGCACAACACAAATTAAGATTTTTAGAAGAGTATTTCAGCTCTGTAGGTCCACAACAATGCAAGTGAATGGTGACCAGAACTTTGAAGCTCAAACATTCCCATAAAGGCAGCATAAAAGTAATCCATATGACTCCAGTGGTATAATTAATATCTTCTGAAGCAGTACGATAGGTGTATGAGAGTAACAATATTAAAGTCATTACTATACATTCTCCTCCCTGCCCAGTAGGTGGCGATATGCATGAAAAATGTGAATCGCCAAAACAAAAAAGTTGAAAAATGCGGAAGTGAAAGTGGAGATTTATCATTACAAATAGGACTTAAATATTAGTTTCTCACCCACACCTATTACATCACTTCTGAAGACATTAAATTACTTGAGTCGAATAGATTAATTTTATGGTGCCTTTACGCACTTTTATTAGCTTTAAAGATTTGGTCACCATTCACTTGCATTGTAAGGACCTACAGAGCTGAAATATTTTTCTAAAAATCTTCAATTTGTGTTCTGCCGAAGAAAGAAAGTCACACACATCTGGGATGGCATGAGGGTGAGTAAATGATGACAGAATTTTCATTATTTATTGGGTGAACTATCCCTTTCAACTCTATCAACAGCATCTGTGGTATAATACTATGAAATATAATGTTAAAAAATATTGATCTTACCTTGTTTAAAAAAACAAAACAAAAAAAAGCAAATATTGCAGTTACTGCAAGACAATTACAATGGAAGCGAATGGGGCCAGTCATA
Organism: Xyrauchen texanus; assembly: GCF_025860055.1. Taxonomy (NCBI): domain Eukaryota; kingdom Metazoa; phylum Chordata; class Actinopteri; order Cypriniformes; family Catostomidae; genus Xyrauchen; species Xyrauchen texanus. Next base: position 40,985,052 of record NC_068305.1, read on the forward strand.
CATGTTAAAATACACATTGTTACAAAATTATCGCCACAAGACAACTATTATACATGCTAAAAATATTTTAGTGTTATAATCTCTTATTAACCTCATCTGTGTAAAGTTATATCCAATATTACAATTTAGTTGCCATGACGATGTGCCACAGATAAACCTTAAGTAGTTTTATAACACTTAAATAATTTAGTACAGAGACGTAATAACAATAAAATCATCTTAACTAGAAGAACTAGCGGTTATCGGACAAAATCAATGCCGATAATCGCTAATAATTGTTTTTAATTTTATTTTATTCCGTCGCGTTCCTCTGCGGTCCGTGCTGGAGGAATCTAGTTTATTTATTCATTTCTACAGTATAACAGTGGTTTAATATTTTATATAATATAATAGTTTCATAAACCTCATCTAGTGAATATAAAATAATATATTTGGTTTTTTTTTGTTAATAATTAATATAAAGCATTGTAAGAGGGCCAAGTCTCCGTCATTTCAAAATAAAAGTCCCCGGTGTGTTTTGGGCTTGTTTACAGATAAAAGTCCGGCACAATCCACTATGGGTCGACCTCAAATGTTAACACAAATACTGTTTAAGTCTTGTAGCTATAGTTTTGAAATAGTGTGCATTTTAATGTTTATAAACTGACCCCATCCGCTTCCATTATAAATAAATAATCGAAGGAGTAGAAGAAATTATTTTCGGTGGTAATAAACATTACGCTACAACGTTAATTACATGAATTAAACGGTTTCATTTATTATCATTATAGTTTTTAAAATGGTGTATTTAATTATCATTAATCATAAAAGCTTTCAAATGTATCGCTCATTTCTTACCTCCTCATGTCAGGCGGCACACTGTTGTTATTATCAGAAAACTCGCATTTCGCTTTTTCAAACCCTAATGCCATCAGTCCTGAGATATATTACCTGTTACTAAACAAATGCTGTAAACTCACGACTACACCTCTGAAAAGCGTTAAGCACGTCTCTTATTCCACTGATATTTGAATGAAATTCTTCTTGTGTTGTTTTCTGCTGCTGCCGCTGCGCTCAATTTCAAAAGCTCCCACGTGACTGCAACGTATGAACTGACGTTGATGTCACGTCAGTTACGTCACGTGTCAGGAACGCACACACCCGCGTGTATTTTTTATAATTTTTATTTTGTTTAACCATTTTTTTGATTCAAGTTTTGAAAGGATTTGAAAAGTTATATCGAGAGAAAATTTAAATGCGTGATAAGATTATAAAGTAAAGAAGCAGGAATATATTTTATTTATATTTGTGTAGTGGCTAAAGCACAGGGCTGTTAATCAGATGGTCACTGATGGTCACTGGTTCTAACCCCACAGTCACCACCATTGTGTCCTTGAGCAAGGCACTTAACTCCAGGTTACTCCGGGGGGGATTGTCCCTGTAATATTTGCACTGTAAGTCGCTTTGGATAAAAGCGTCTGCCAAATGCATAAATGTAAATGTATATTGTGCCTACATATGAAAAAAATGGGCTCTAGACACGTATTTCACACTTTTTATAGAAACACACTCGCACACAGATTTACATTTACATATTTGGCAGACACTTTTATCCAAAGCAACTTACAGAGCCCTTATTACAGGGACTCCTGGTGACCTGTAATGAGTGAGATATAATATAACGAGTAATGTGATAGAAAAAGAGACATTATTTTCAATTTGTTGAGAGGAAAAGTGTCTTAGAAAGTAACATGAACGTAATTAGTAATGTGATTACCAATAAAGTAATCTGATTTTAATTTTAGAGAAATAATTAGAAGTAACGTGACTATGTACAAATTCCTCTTTCTGTGATCTATGGCATTGAATACAAATAAAAAGATGGCTATGGAACTAGAACGTTTATTATTATTATTATTTTCTATATGTAAAGATATTTCGAGTTGATAAAGAACATTTAAACTAAATTTTACAACTGGATGAAATTAATACATATTTCAATAGCCATGGGATAGAAAAAAGATAAACATATCCTATAGAATTATTAACATTTAAAATACGCAAAATATGTCAAATCATAAAGGCACATAGAAGTAAGATTATTACAAAATCCAGAAAAGCTGCAAACAGTAGCGCCCCCTACCTGTACGGAGGAAACACACCAGCATTACATCCTTAATTTCCACATCATCTAGGACTGGTCTGGGATCAGTTTCTCCAACCCCAATCCACATCTTATGTATTAGTTTGACTAGAAATGCTGATTCCAGACAGAGACTATTTAGTCTTACAGCTTTTAGTATATTTAAATTAAAAAATAATATAAATTGATTTCGAGGCAACTGAATCTAATTTTTTATATATTTTTAAAATGTTGCAAATTTATGTAGCTAATGAAAATGCGACTGATTCTAGAGGCTGTAGCATTTAGCCTCCTCATTAGCATGCCCACCTCCCATGCCGGAGACCCTGGTTTGAATCCCGCTCGGAGCGGGTTGAGCAGGACGGTGGTGCCGTGACCCGGATGGGAGTGAGTTTTAGGGGGATGAGTGAATGGGTGAGTGAATGGTAGCCAGCTGGTAAGGTGCAAAAACCTCACTCCCCTGCCCTCAACAGGCACACAATCGACTGACACTAGAGGTTTTAGCCTCCTTGTTAGCGCCCACCTCCCATGCTGGAGGCCCCGGTTCGAATCCCACTCGGAGCTGGTTGAGCAGGACCAGTAACAGTGGTGCCGTGACCCGGATGGGAGTGAGGTTTAGTGGGGTGTGTTGTGCAGTGTGTTAAAACTTCACTCCCTCATCAGGCACACTAGTGACTGATGCTAGAGGCTGTAGCTTTAGCCTCCTCGTTAGTGTTAGCATGCCCACCTCCCACGCCGAGGACCCTGGTTCGATTCCCGCTCGGCGCAAGACCAGTTACAGTGGTGCCGTGACCCGGATGGGAGTGAGGTTTAGTGGGGTGTGTTACTCCCCTGCCCTCAACAGGCACACTAGTGACTGACGCTAGAGGCTGTAGCATTTGGCCTTCTTGTTAGCGCCCTCCACCCATGCCGGAGTCCCCGGTTCGAATCCCGCTCTGAGCTGGTTGAGCAGTACCAGTTACAGTGGTGCCGTGACCCGGATGGGAGTGAGGTTTAGTGGGGTGAGTGTTGTGGTAGCCAGCTGTGTGTAAGAACCTCACTTCCCTGTCCTCAACCGGCATACTAGCGACTGACGGTAGAGGCATTTAGCCTCCTCGTTAGCCACCTCTCATGCCGGAGACTCTGGTTCGAGTCCCGCTCGGAGCAGGTCGAGCAAGACAGGTTACACTCACACTGATTAGTATTATCTAAATTTGTTACTCAAAAAAGCATCTGGTTGTCTCAAAATTATTTACATTCATTGACAAATGTTTCCCTATAACTATTCTCCTATATCAACCCCCTGAGAGCATTTTACCTCAAGTGTGGTGTAAAAAAAAAAACATTTTAATCAAAACAACCTTCTACTTTATTTTCACACAAATTATGTTGCCCCATCAATATTCAATAATAAAGGTGTACCTCTCTATGGAGTGGTGATGATGTAGTGCTCTAAAGCACATAACTGGTAATCATAAGGTTGCTGGTTCGATCCCCACAGTCACCACCATTGTGTCCTTGAGTAAGACACTTAACTCCAGGTTGCTCCGGGGGGATTGTCCCTGTAATAAGTGCTCTGTATAATACATTGGTAATCAGAAGGTTGCTGGTTCGATCCCCACAGTCACCACCATTGTGTCCTTGAGTAAGGCACTTAACTCCAGGTTGCTCCGGGGGGATTGTCCCTGTAATAAGTGCTCTGTATAATACATTGGTACTCAGAAGGTTGCTGGTTCGATCCCCACAGTCACCACCATTGTGTCCTTGAGTAAGACACTTAACTCCAGGTTGCTCCGGGGGGATTGTCCCTGTAATAAGTGCACTGTAAGTCTCTTTGGATAAATGCGTCTGCCAAATGCATAAATGTAAATGCACCTTTAGCCCCGTTATACTCTACATTGTTTAGCTGGTATTGGAACAAGGTGAAGGCAACTTTTTAATTTTCTATGTCAAAAACAAATTATATTTGTCATCCCTTTAGTCATAAATGAACAAAATCACATGTTCCAGAGATATTCAACCCTCCTCATGTGACCATGTTGACTTTAAAGACACAAGAGGGCAGCAGATCCACACACTGATCACTAACTGGAATATTCCTCTTCTGGTTCAATAGCAAATATAATAACTCATGAGTTTACAGCCTCAGTGGTCATATCATAAAATCCACGAGCAAGAAATTGCATCTCAACAAAGACCGGCTTCAAGAAAAATCAACAAAATTAATTTGGAAAGCCAATGCACAATCAACATACAATAAACACACAATAAACATACAATAAACATACAATAAACTCAAAATAAACACACAATAAACACACAATCAACATACAATAAACACACAATAAACACACAATAAACATACAATAAACTCAAAATAAACACACAATAAACACACAATCAACATACAATAAACACACAATAAACACACAATAAACATACAATAAACTCAAAATAAACACACAATCAACATACAATAAACACACAATCAACATACAATAAACACACAATAAACACACAATAAACATACAATAAACACACAATAAACATACAATAAACACACAATCAACATACAATAAACACACAATCAACATACAATAAACACACAATAAACACACAATCAACATACAATAAACACACAATAAACACACAATCAACATACAATAAACACACAATCAACATACAATAAACACACAATAAACATACAATAAACACACAATAAACACACAATCAACATACAATAAACACACAATCAACATACAATAAACACACAATAAACACACAATCAACATACAATAAACACACAATAAACACACAATCAACATACAATAAACACACAATCAACATACAATAAACACACAATAAACACACAATAAACTCAAAATAAACACACAATCAACATACAATAAACACACAATCAACATACAATAAACACACAATAAACACACAATCAACATACAATAAACACACAATAAACATACAACAAACATACAATAAACATACAATAAACACACAATCAACATACAATAAACACACAATCAACATACAATAAACACACAATCAACATACAATAAACACACAATCAACACACAATAAACATACAACAAACATACAATAAACACACAATCAACATACAATAAACACACAATCAACATACAATAAACACACAATCAACATACAATAAACATACAACAAACATACAATAAACACACAATAAACATACAACAAACATACAATAAACACACAATCAACATACAATAAACACACAATCAACATACAATAAACACACAATCAACATACAACAAACATACAATAAACATACAATCAACACACAATAAACATACAATCAACACACAATAAACATACAATAAACACACAATCAACATACAATCAACATACAATCAACATACAATAAACACACAATCAACATACATTCTGTTCAATGCATTTGCTGAAGTATAGTACTTCCTAGATACCATAACCTTTGATTTCCTGACAATTAGCATTAAATATTCATCAGTTTAAGTACTTATTATTATCAAATGTTTTACAAGAACCCAATCGATAAAAGCTTTTAATGAAGAACTAAAAGTCATTACATGCAGAGAGTAAACCTTTCAAATGAACCCGTTGAGCTCTGTTAAACACAGTTTCCACTGAACTTCTCATCTGAC
>NC_068305.1:40995826-41033326 GCF_025860055.1 Xyrauchen texanus
GTGTGTGAGTGAGTGTGTGAGTCAGACTCCATAAAAATATCATGAAAATGCAAGCCCGTAGGCAGGGGGGGGTTCGGGTGGTTCAAACGACCCCCCCCCCTCACTGCCAAAGGTCCAGAATTTAAGTCGTTTTTTTTTTTTCATGTGATTATTGTCATCATTGTTTTAATCAATGCTTGTGACAAATATTCTGGATTGCTGTTTCAAATTAATATGATTTAATATTGTAGCTGGACATGTGTGTGTGTGCCGTGCGTGCAGTTCAGAGAGAGTTTGCTAATGTGACGTCATCGTGACGTATTACCAGTGGTGAACGCAAAGCATTTTGGGAATCCGCGGCACAAACAGAAGGCGCCAGACTTGATTGCATGGATGTAAGAACGCAGTGTTCAAGATGCCGTCTACCTGCTGTGTTATAAACTGCAATAGTCGTTCTCACGATAGAAGTGGCATAAAGCTTAAGAACGGAAAATCCTTTTATCGTTTTCCAGCGTGGAAAAATAATAGTACAACTACAACTTCAGAGGTGACAAAAAGTGCGACGAATGGCATGGATAGCAGCAGTAAGGAGGCCCAAGATTACCTTCGATAACACTCCACCACACATGATGGTGTGTTCAAAGCATTTTCACAAAGTTAAATTACAGAGAGTAATTGTAAATGTTATGTTGTGAGCAAATAACCAGCGTGTTTGACGTTAGGCCAATGTTAACTGTTAACTAGCATGACATGGCTAGAAAATGAGCTTAAGTTACCAATGTACTAAAGCGTAACGTTAATCAGTTTTAAATGTTGTACATCTAGGCTATATAGCAATTTATTTGGTGACTGTGTTTGCAGGCAAACCTGCCTATGAAATGTTTGAGTGTGATCCTGACTGGGCCTGGGATATGTGGTGCCTTGTGAGGGGGAGGATAAGACTTTGCTGGATAAAATTGTGGTTGTGTGCGGTGACCAATATGTGTCCAAGTATTGTTGTGAAGCCGTCGTGTTAGAATTATACACCATGCTCACATCTAATATGTAAATATGTTTTGTTTTTTTAAAGATTTTGTAATGTCACTTCTCACATGTAAATGATTTTTAGCCATCTCTGTAAATAAAATACACAAAGACTGAATGAAATTCTGCCTCCTTTATCTGTATTAAGGAAGAATTGTGCAAAATCAGTTTGGATTGCAATACACAATTACATAACTTAAATGGTAGTAACAACCAACTTAATTTCAGTTTCTTTACATATTTAACATGTAAATACATTTAGATGAAGACATTTATAAAGAGTCCATAGAAAAGATAACTGGAAATGTATGAGGTAGGTTGTGGATCAGTCACAGACATGTGCAAGCATCGCATTGCCATAACTCTTCTCTGGCTGGTGCGCTGCTGAATCCCACGCAACCTAAATGCAACCACTGTATAGGACAGTTCTGATTATCGCAAGCAACCATGTCTACAAACATTCAGGCTGTGTGCAAAAGCACCACAACACAGCCTTTTCAGGTTGACCTCCCGACCAGTCACTATGCTCGTAAGAATCCAGTCCTCTGATTCCCTTTATTTTCTCGTCATATCTCGTCTTTGCATTAGGATGTAGTTTTAGGCGGTATGGTCCGACAATGTTTTCTTTAGCCCGCTGCATTTTGTAGGATTATATTCTGTTTTTCACGCTAATTTTTTAAATTATTTTCATGCCACTAGCCTGCTATGTGATGCCAGCCCATGTAAACGGGCCAAACATACCCATAATTCTTTGCGTTCTGATGACGTTGCCGCCCAGTTGGTCACATGTCTTAGCAATCTCTATACACTTTTCAAAGCAACGGTGAAGAGGCATCGCCTCTGAATGATGGGGGGGGGGTTATATATATATAATATAAATATATATATATATTATTTTTTTATTAAAAGGATTTCTATATTTTATACACTCAATAGTCTACAATATAATAGCCATATAAACGTAGCGTAATTAATAATAAAACATAGTTGGATATTCAGTGATATTGGCTGTGCAATATCGACTTTTGTGATTGGCCAATACCGGCAGACTGGAGCCAATGGAAATGCTTCTCCTTCGATGAGCATCTTATTCCTCTGAGAACTTCAAATCAGACCGCTTGAGGTAAATTATCTGGAATGATTTAATTGATTTACGATGCCTAGTATGTGAGAGTGTTTTTTATGCGTGTCATGTTATCCTTTATTTATTAACTGTTATGAGTTTATTTTGCACCGATTCACTGATAGTGTGAGGATGTATGAGGTCACGAGTACGTACTAGTTGAGTGAAGTTGGATGTACATACATCTAATGAATGAGTGTTTAGTCATTGACAAAGCTTCAAAAAAGGTGTTTTGACTGTTTTTATATCAGGCTGTACAACCAAATAGTGAGTATGGGGCGAAAAGAGCAGGAGAGACGGAAGAGAAAGCAGGCAGCAGCGTCATTGTCACAGAATATTGAACATATGTTCAAAAAAACAGGGTAAGGTTGTTATACATAAGCTTGGGAGGGTTACTTTAAAAATGTATTCCGTTACAGTTACAAATTACTTCATAAAAAAATTATTCAGTAACGTAATCCAAGTACCACAATATGAAAGTAATGTAACTGATTACTTTTGGATTACTTCAAGGACAGATATTATTTTAAAAAACAAAAACTTTCATTTATTAAGAATTTCACAGCCCTGAATAAATATTTATGTAAAGGACTATACAGACATCTAGTTAGTGCATAAAAGGTCACCAAAATGAAGTATTTGAACCTCATAATTAAATACAAAAGGAGGAGAAAAACTGCAAAAAGCAGTAACCCCCCCTTTCAATATGCTGGCTACGGACCTGAAATGTCAGACAGGTCTAGATCAATTAATTATGAGGCTCCATCTCTGTTGGAATGCTCCCTGTGAAGGCAGGATCCTAGTAGACAGTAAGACACAATGTTTTGGACAGAGCCAGAGAGACTGTCCGTCTATATTATATTCCACACAGAGTGATTATCTGACAGTGTTTGATGAGGGAAGCTGCCGTACATTTATATTCACAGCACGCCGTTACACAACAGAAATCCTTTAACACGCCGAATCTGCCGCTTGCGACCCCGGTTAAGGTGAAAATGGAGATTATGCAGTGCTCTGACCTGCTTCTGCACACCAGCCATTATCTAGTTCACCTTCTCCCTCAATCTAACTCACTTTTAAACTTACAGACTCACAGGAGCCAGCAGCAGATCTCTCCTCTTCCACACACATGATTCATGTCTGGAGCACAAACACTGAAGGACGTTTCATGCTTTGTGATTTAAACAAACGTCTAACACAGTGAGCAATAGTAACAGTGATGCTGGACAATGCTTAACAATTGCTTGACTTTGTCTAAAGCATTTACGTTTTATTTTGACTCTGAACATCTTCCTCAACGTGAATGAGGTCACGCAACACTGTAGTACACTTCTGTTTAAAATGGCAGACTGAATTCAGAATCACACACTGTGATGACTTTGTGATGTCAGAAGTACCAGTAACTCGGTGCAGGGCGGGGCCGGGCTGGAACAACGCACGCCCGTCCCCAATCAGCCTGATGGGGGCGCACGAGAGATAAAGGCAGCCGGTGACGACAGTTCGAGAGAGAGAGAGAGTATGACAGGCAGCTGTTCTGTGTGTTTATGTTTGTGTGTTTTTCGTTTATTTCTTCATTAAACTATTGTCATGCCGGTTCTTGCCTCCTCCTTTTCCCTTATACCCCTTTACATTGGATCCGAAATCCGAAAAAGAGGAGGAATGCCCGTCGAGGAGACCTCGTCACTGCTGTCCACCCAGGGGAGTGCCGCTGCCATCCACAGGGGGACGGAGTGGCCTGGACGTAGAGAACAGACGGCGTCCGCGAGGTGAGTGGGGACTGAACTCCCCGACCGCCTGGAGCAAAGGAGCCGCTGCCAGGGGCGGAGGAGTGCCCTGCCGTCCCCCAGAAATCGCGGAGGGGTCGAGAAGACTGCCGTCCGCAAGGCGAGTGGGGACTGGACTCCCCGATTGCCTGGAGCGAAGGAGCCGCTGCCAGGGGCGGAGGAGTGCCCTGCCGTCCCCCAGAAATGCGGAGGGGTCGAGAAGACTGCCGTCCGCAAGGCGAGTGGGGACTGGACTCCCCGATTGCCTGGAGCGAAGGAGCCGCTGCCAGGGGCGGAGGAGTGCCCTGCCGTCCCCCAGAAACACGGAGGGGTCGAGAAGACCGCAGTCCGCGAGGGGAGAAGGGAAGCAACTATTACTATTTCACATACTATCCTCTAAAATTACTAAGTAGTATACAGTGTACACTGTGCAGTTTGAAGTACACTAGTATTCAAACCTCGGAGCTCACCACATCACTGGAATTGTGCAAACCCAGAGGTAGTGAGTTAGTAAAAACGTGTAGCTTTTTTAGAGGATTAGCACCTCTAAATCTGAGGCCATGGTTCTAAGCAGGAAACCGATGGAGTCTGTACTCCGGGTAGGGAAGGAGGTATTGCCCCAAGTGAAGGAGTTCATGTACCTCAGGGTCTTGTTCACGAGTGAGGGGACAATGGAGCGGGAGGTTGGCCGGAGAATCGGGGCAGCGGGGGCGGTATTGCACTCGTTCTATCGCATGTTGTCAGAGCCGGAAGGCAAAGCTCTCGATCTACCGGTCCATTTTCGTTCCTACCCTCACCTATGGTCATGAAGGCTGGGTCATGACCGAAAGAACTAGGTCGCGAGTACAAGCGGGTGAAATGGGCTTCCTCAGAAGGGTGGCGGGCTTCTCCCTTAGAGATAGGGTGAGGAGCTCAGTCATCCGTGAGGAGCTCGGAGTACAGCCGCTGATCCTTTGCGAAAGGAGTCAGTTGAGATGGTTTGGGCATCTGGTAAGGATGCCCCCTGGCCCCTCCCTAGGGAGGTGTTTCAGGCACGTCCAGCTGGGAGGAGGCCTCGGGGAAGACCCAGGATTAGGTGGAGAGATTACATCTCCACACTGGCCTGGGAACGCCTCGGGGTCCCCCAGTCAGAGCTGGTTAATGTGGCTCGGGATAGGGAAGTTTGGCGCCCCCTGCTGACTTCGGATAAGCGGTTGAAGATGGATGGATGGGTGTAGCTTTTTTTGTCATTATGGATGTTTTAAAGGAGGAACAACAACTGTATTATGATGAGTGATTTCATCGAAATTAAAATTTTAATTGAACACTGTTCTTGGACGAAATGTTTAGAGATCTGCGGTACTTAATTATCCACCATTAACATGCAACATGCAGCTATGCTAATGCCATCAATCTGCCCTACTGTTAAAATTCATACCGCTCGAGAGCTCCAACTCCCTCGAAAATCGTCAGTCAGTCAGCCGGAGAGCATAATGGGTAATGATTAATTCAGTAGATCCGACACACTGTTTCCCTTTACCAACACTCACTCTTTAACTATCTGCCATTTATTGATTCACTCATGCCCCTTATTAAAGCTTCACAGTCTCCATTCTGAACCGATCTGGATGACTGCATGACCTCAAACGTGCAGAATAAAAGCACTTGAGCGAAGTTCTCGACACGGAAAGACACTCGAGTAGGAATCATCATTATCCTCTCGGAAGCCTCTGGATCACACACGAGGTTATCAGGGAATCAACTGGAAGACTTAATGAGGGACCAGAAGGGCTTAATGAGCATCATGCAGGAATACAATATATAATCAGGCCTGTGCAGTGGGGTGAAGAGCGACACGTGGCTCTGGATTACTGGCTCCTATATAAACTGTTAGATAAAAAAACTATTATAGAAAAATGATACAGGTCTCTATATGGTTTAGGATGCATTGAGTGGCGTTGCGTTCCCTGTCAACACATTTATACATCCTTTGAAATGACAATGAACCATGCTTTTAATACAGTAACCTGTGATACAGTAACCATAGTAACCACACGACTTACCATATGTGATCTATAATGTGGTATAATCATATAACCATTAGTCATTCTGTTACATTACTAGAGTCACTCCATGGGTAATTTGTGGTATGTACAAGTATGTTTTTAAAGCACTGATACTTTTACCACATGTTAACTACTAAAGTGTTACTTTAGTGAAACTATGCTCTTTTACTATAAAACTCTTTCACATTCTTCAAGTCACATGTTTCGTGCATATCGCCACCGACAGGGCAGGGTAAATATATTGGACTTAAATATTGTTCTGTTTCTCACCCACACCTATCCGATCACTTCTGAAGACATGGATTAAACCACTGGGTTGCTTTTATGCTGCATTTATGTGCTTTTTGGAGCTTCAAAGTTCAGGTCACCATTCAATTGCATTGCATGGACCAACAGAGCTGAAATATTCTTCTAAAAATCTTCATTTTATGTTTTGATGACGAAAGAAAGCCACACACATTTGGGACAGCGTGAGGGTGAGAGGGGGGGGGGCTATACCTTTAAATCACACGTATAAATGTCATTAAATTAGGCAATAAAAATTAAAACGAGTCTGTCTCAAATGCTGCTGGATCTCTCCTCAAAACTGGCATTCCCTTTTCTGATTTTGGCTCATTTCCTGTGAATAAACTGGTTTTGTGGTGATTTTCAGTGGATGTATGAAGTCAAAGGTGCAACCTAATTGTGCAAAACAACCATTACATTTATGATACTTTTACATCTTCCTGCTTTCACAGAATGAAATAGTTGCATGCCAGAAAAGAACATAAACAAATGTGAAAATATCACGTTCATTTCAGTGTAATAATAAAAGCACAACATTAGTCCTCTCCGAGACGCTCTGTTCCCCAAAGGGATCGTCTTCATTTCACTCCAAAAAGTCGTTTCTAGAAATGAAAACTGTGTGTGTGTGTTGAGTATAAAGTCTCTTTTGAGATCTCCAACCTGTGCCGTGACATTGCAAAGACATTAAAGGAATAGTTCATTTAATAGTTAATAAAAATAGATTTATATATATACACATATGCTGCATATGAGGGCCGTAGCTAATGGGGTGAAAGGTGGTAATGATTGTAAGGGCCCACAGGTCCCGTTGGGGCAACGACACATTTTAGACTGTATTTTTTAATGTGAAATAGGCCCAGAATTCCTTGCTATGGCCCTGCTTCTGATATATTTTTTGCTGTGAGGTTGTCTCTTTCTGCGGGCGACGTTTCCCGCTTATCATCTGATTAGTTGATTTTTTTCACGTTGGTGATTTCCTCTTCCTCGTGGCTGTTTGGATGGATCGCGTCGCTCTCTGATGTGGGATTACAGTCGAGTTCACAGTAACCTGAGGCGATATAAATGCACATTTACCATTTTGAAATACGAAGACTAAATCCCAAAATCGAAAGAAACTTTGGCCACTTTGGCGACTCATTAAAAACGCATCTGGGTTTTCCACGCACAAGTTCGCGTCTGACAAACGGTTAAAGTTAAAGGTCGTGTTTATGGAAGCAGAATATGAGATGCTGGCAAATAAATGTTTCATCCCCAAACCTCAACGTCCGCCTCACCAAACTGAATTATACATGACATCCTTGTGAAGCCAAACTGAGGTGTAAGTGTGTTTGAGATGGTGCTCGTGTCCTCCAAAAACACCAGGATTCTGTTGGGCTCATCGGAAGTGAGACATCTGGAGACATCTTCTTCTCCTAATGATGTGGTTTCCCCTGTTAATTGAGCTGGTTGACGCGATTGGTCCAAGTATTCTGTCCATTATAAATAGCAGTTTGATTAATGGTTGTGTTCCTTCGGATTTAAAGCATGCGATTGTAAAGCCCCTTCCGAAAATTGGAATAGGGGGTCTGGGTATCTCAGCGAGTATTGATGCTGACTATCACACCTGGAGTCGCTAGTTTGAATCCAGGGCGTCTTGAGTAACCCCAGCCAGGTCTCCTTAGCAACCAAATTGGCCCGGTTGCTAGGGAGGGTAGAGTCACATGGGTTAACCAAATTGGCCCGGTTGCTAGGGAGGGTAGAGTCACATGGGTTAAACAAATTGGCCCGGTTGCTAGGGAGGGTAGAGTCACATGGGGTAACCAAATTGGCCCGGTTGCTAGGGAGGGTAGAGTCACATGGGGTAACCAAATTGGCCCGGTTGCTAGGGACGGTAGAGTCACATGGGGTAACCAAATTGGGCCGGTTGCTAGGGAGGGTAGAGTCACATGGGGTAACCAAATAGGCCCGGTTGCTAGGGAGGGTAGAGTCACATGGGGTAACCAAATTGGGCCGGTTGCTAGGGAGGGTAGAGTCACATGGGGTAACCAAATAGGCCCGGTTGCTAGGGAGGGTAGAGTCACATGGGGTAACCAAATAGGCCCGGTTGCTAGGGAGGGTAGAGTCACATGGGGTAACCAAATAGGCCCGGTTGCTAGGGAGGGTATAGTCACATGGGGTAACCTGAGTGAGTTGTCAGTGGATGCCGTGAAGAATAGCGTGAAGCCTCCACATGTCTCCATGATAACGTGATAAGATGCGTGGATTGATGGTCTCAGACGCGGGAGCAACTGAGATTCGTCCTCCGCCACACCGGATTGAGGCGTGTCACTACGCCACCACGAGCGCATTGGTAATTGGGCATTCCAAATTGGGGAGAAAAAGGGAGAAATAAGAATATGTCATGACACACTTAAATACGGGACTGTCCCTGGGAAAAATGGGACGTCTGGCCACCCTACAGGAAAATGGACCATATATCACCAATCCAAGCCTCTTTTCACTGGTTACCAGTTTAGAATATAATACAAAGTGCACCAGAGTATATTTCTGAACTCATTACCTTCCACCGTACCCAGAGGTCTCTTATATCTACCAGTCAAATGCTTCTTCATGTTTCCCGGTCACGATTAAAGTGCAAAGGGGATCACGCTTACTCTGTCGCTGCCCCAAGGTTCTGGAATGATTCACAACAGTCCTCCACCTCTAAAGAGATGAGTAAAACCCATCTTAAGGATGCTTCTAGCTTCTAGGACTTTTAGCTTGTTCACGAGGGGGTTTAAGACCATTTTATTCTATAAAGCTGCTTTTGAAACAATATGTCCTGTATTGTGATCGAGTCTGTTCTATCTCTGCTCATTCACAAGCTGAAGTGAACATAAAATACCACCGCTATACGCTAATCAAAACATGCTATCCATGAGAACCGTATTCCAATCATTTATGATAAGTCTGTCAGTATGTGTATTAATAAATCCCCGCGTTAGTACGTAATGTGCTTAAGTAATTATGACAGCACACTACGAATATCATTTTAATTGCATGACATATTAAAATACTGCAAAGCTTTAATAATGCATGTCCAGAAGAGTCGTTTGTAGTCGTCTGCATTTGAATTAATACCATTTAATTACTGTAAAACGAATTGCAATTGTTACACTGCCTCGATTAGTTCATATTTCTACCCCCCCAACAGTGTGAAGTAGCCTATATGAGATTTTCAAAAGTATGGAAAGACTTCCTTGTCTTCACACTGCAATGTGAAATTGATAACGTGATTGTACGATGAGACTGTGGCAGGGCGGAGGGCGGGGCCGTGTCGGGTCGTGATTATACACACCTGGTCCGTTATCAGGCTAATTAAGCCTCCGAGAGGGATAAAGGGACCGGGTGTGTATAATCACAAACGACAAGTCTCATAGAATGAACGTTACTATAAATGCATTTTTGCATGTAGTTTTACGTGCCGTATTTAGCGTTTCGCAGCAGTTTCCTGGTGAAATGAACACTAGAGGCGCTACAACATCACTTTCACACAAACACGCTAGTGCAAAGGCTGATTATGAGTTTATAAACACTTATTGTTTGCACTATTACTTGCAAACTGCTAGGTTATGACAGGGGGTTTAAAACTGGGTTTCCGGGGATCCCAAGGGGGTTGCAAGCGGTTGCTAGGGGGTTAGTGGAAAAAAAATAATTATCATTATTGCCAATTTAGTTTAATCAAAACGATTCCCCAATGTGGAACGCCCAATTCCCAATGCGCTCGAAGTCCTCGTGGTGGCGGAGGACGAATCTCAGTTGCCTCCGCGTCTGAGACCGTCAATCCGCGCATCTTATCACGTTACCGTGGAGACGTAGCGGGTGTGGAGACGTCACGCTATTCTCTGCGGCATCCACGCACAACTCACCACACGCCCCACCGAGAGCGAGAACTACATTATAGTGACCACGAGGAGGTTACCCCATGTGACTCTACCCTCCCTAGCAACTGGGCCAATTTGGTTGCTAAGGAGACCTGGCTGGAGTCACTCAGCACGCCCTGGATTCAAACTCGCGACTCAAGATGTGATAGTCAGTGTCAATACTCGCCGAGCTACCCAAACCCCCCAACTTTGCACGTTGAAAACCAATTGGTGGTCATATCCGACGGCTATAATTTGTTCAATAATTGTCCGAAACTTCAGCGCATCCCTACAGATAATATCTGAATTATTCATTTTGGCTTCACTACAATATCAATATAAACGCTAATTATTTAAATGACCTTTATATAACATTATATTGGGGGGGGGGTCCTTGGCATCACAAAGTTTGAAAACCCCTGCGTTATTATACCGAAACACATTTACCCTGATGCTTTAATGATTGGCTTGTGGGGTGGTTCACTCGATAGAGTGTTGGACTGTGAAACTGTAAGACACAGGCAAACATGCTAGCTGACATGTGAGGCGAAAGTGTCATAGAACTGACAAAAATTGACGCGATTGCTTTTCATGTTGCATTTGCCCTTTAGGACACTATTGATTAGATTAGGCTACATTTTTAGGTAAGGGAGGTACGTTTTACTTATTAAACCTCCATCTAATATTCACCTTAAAAACCTTGTCTGGTTATGACACTATTTCACTCGCTTTTGGCGCCCCCCGCTGGACACTCAATGGGAACTGCAGCAAAACTTGCATTGAGGCGCGTCACTTCGTTTTGCAAAAATTCACCTTTGGATTTCATGATATCTTGTTTCACTGAATAATCACAAACTGTTCTGCATGTTTGCTAATCTTCATGCCACTTAGCAAACGTTAATTAGCATCTGCCGGTAAAACCATGCCTAGGTGATTTTACTCCCCGTGAAGACGTCTGAGCTTGTGAGTGTTATGAAAGTTGAATTGGTCGTCCTCTACCTGCCGTCCAATTTACATGGAAATCAGAGACTCTAGATTCTCCTCTTCTGGCGCATGTCACTGGGCCGCTTTGTTTCATATCACAAATTGTACGTGCCAGAGATTGGCCCTGGTGGTTCCCTCAACGTCCAGATTTCATCTCATAACGTCAAATCTTCGTCTATCATCAGTGGTCGCTCATGAGCCTGGAACCATCCGCTGCAGTTGGTTGACGATGAGCTCTCTCTAAATCAGGATGCACGGCGGCTTCATAATTAGATTTGCTTTTCATGCAGCCAGGGCACATTCACGCTAATCTATTTATGCATTCAGTTTTCAAGCCCCATTGAGATTCCAGCGGCTCATATTTGCATGCCGACTGTCAAAAACGGCCTTCTTTTCCTCACAATTTGAAGCTCATTTCCTCAGTGGAGACAGAGAGGGACTGTTCGACCAGCCGCATCATAAACACAGCGTATTGGACTTCTTTACATTTTTCAAGTGCTTTCTACACGGATATCAATGTGCGATCTTAAACGCAGGCCAGATGCAATCTCAAAGCCTATTTTGAATGTGTGTTGTGGGGCCACAGGTTATTTAAGGAATGCTCCAGATTCAATGCACGTTCATTTCTTTGAACAACATTTGTGGCGTAATATCAATAACTATAATTTTAACAATCGTAAAAATAAAAAAAACACACATTTAATTGTACTCGTTAATGCTCTTGCAATGGAAGTCTATGGGGCTAAACTGTCGCCCCTCAAAGAAGTTTTCAGAGAACTGCATCCATGCAATTGTTAGCATAACATTAGCATCTCGGCTAATGTTAGCTGGCGAGAACTGTGATGACCTTTGCATTGAGGCTAAACTGTCGCCCCTCAAAGAAGTTTTCAGAGAACTGCATCCATGCAATTGTTAGCATAACGATAACATCTCAGCTAATGTTAGCTTGCGAGAACTGTGATGAGCTTTGCATTGAGGCTAAACTGTCGCCCCTCAAAGAAGTCTTCAGAGAACTGCATCCATGCAATTATTAGCATAACGTTAGCATCTCGGCTAATGTTAGCTGGCGAGAACTGTGATTAGCTTTGTGTTGAGGCTAAACTGTCGCCCCTCAAAGAAGTCTTCAGAGAACTGCATCCATGCAATTGTTAGCATAACGTTAGCATCTCGGCTAATGTTAGCTTGCGAGAACTGTGATGAGCTTTGCATTGAGGCTAAACTGTCGCCCCTCAAAGAAGTCTTCAGAGAACTGCATCCATGCAATTATTAGCATAACGTTAGCATCTCGGCTAATGTTAGCTGGCGAGAACTGTGATTAGCTTTGCGTTGAGGCTAAACTGTCACCCCTCAAAGAAGTCTTCAGAGAACTGCATCCATGCAATTGTTAGCATAACGTTAGCATCTCGGCTAATGTTAGCTGGCGAGAACTGTGATTAGCTTTGTGTTGAGGCTAAACTGTCGCCCCTCAAAGAAGTCTTCAGAGAACTGCATCCAAGCAATTGTTAGCATAACGTTAGCATCTCGCCTAATGTTAGCTGGCGAGAACTGTGATGAGCTTTGCATTGAGCCTAAACTGTCGCCCCTCAAAGAAGTCTTCAGAGAACTGCATCCATGCAATTGTTAGCATAACGTTAGCATCTCGGCTAATGTTAGCTTGCGAGAACTGTCATGAGCTTTGCATTGAGGCTAAACTGTCGCCCCTCAAAGAAGTCTTCAGAGAACTGCATCCATGCAATTGTTAGCATAACATTAGCATCTCGGCTAATGTTAGCTGGCGAGAACTGTGATGAGCTTTGCATTGAGGCTAAACTGTCGCCCCTCAAAGAAGTTTTCAGAGAACTGCATCCATGCAATTGTTAGCATAACGATAACATCTCGGCTAATGTTAGCTTGCGAGAACTGTGATGAGCTTTGCATTGAGGCTAAACTGTCGCCCCTCAAAGAAGTCTTCAGAGAACTGCATCCATGCAATTATTAGCATAACGTTAGCATCTCGGCTAATGTTAGCTGGCGAGAACTGTGATGAGCTTTGCATTGAGGCTAAACTGTCGCCCCTCAGACTTCTCCTTCACTTTCTAAATAAGATCAGAGCAATTTAATCATGCAGAAAGCCACAGTGAGAACAGAATTGAATTAGTCGTTGGCAGGAGGGGGCAGAGTGCCACAGATTCCAGCAATTAACCTGCGTTTCGCAGAAATGCACGCCATCACTATCAGGTTTGTTGCCGCTACGGTGTCAAATGTCTTAACCTTATCCAGAACACTTAATTCTCATCTAGTTAGGACGCTAGCAGAATTCATTAGGAGGAGCATGTGAAGTGTGCAAGTCTTTTCCTGTCGAACAGGTCTTGACGGCGAGTCAGCATGTCAGCGGTCAAAAGTCGACAATTAGGTTTCATCCAGGTCAGTTGTTGTAGATTATTGTGGACTAGTGAACAGTCGTCACAGACCAACCATGCAAACAACCACTGTCGATATATACCATGGTTCACCATATTTTGACCTTGCATTTATATTTATGCATTTGGCACATCCGCGTCGAGTGTTTCAGGAAAATTCCAGATTGATTTAAGGGACTTTCATTTGTTTGTAGGATATATTAATTTACTTTAATTCTTGTGCTTCCAGAATAATGTTGTGAAACTTAAACTAGAGATACTCCTAAATTTAAATTGCACACCAAATTAAATGAAAAAGCAATTCAAATAACATTTAACCACCTCTCATTTGACATATGTCTACAATGACAGGTGGAACACAGATCATGGCTGTGCTGCACCCCTACACAGGTATACTTGAGTATATTGCACAAAATTCCAGGGATTTAGTTTGTTTTGCATTGTTTGTATTTGTATTTAATATCAACTGCAAAATGTCTGCTTGACATTTCACAATTGCGTGACACCTCATGCCTCCAGAATAACGTTGTTATACATGCACAGATGAACACGAAAACTCTGTTTCAGCAGATACATTAATGCAAGAATACCAGGACAAACTACAGTTAACAACATATTCTACAGTTATTGCCCTCATATTCAGCTTCATCTGGTAAGAAATATAATCATAATTTAATAAAATAATAATAATTATTATTATTATCATCATTATTAATAAAACATAATAATAATTTAATAAAATAATAATAATAATTATTAATATAATATAGTATTAATAATAATAATAATAATTATTATTATTATCATCATTATTAATAAAACATTATAATAATTTAATAAAATAATAATAATATTTATTATCATCATTATTAATAAAACATTATAATAATTTAATAAAATAATAATAATATTTATTATTATCATCATTATTAATAAAACATTATAATTTAATAAAATAATAACAATAATTATTATTAATAATATAATATATTATTATAAAATAATTATCATTATTATCATTAGTATTAATACAATCTTGTAATAATTTAATAAACTAATAATAACAATAATTATTATTAATAATATAATATATTATTATTAATAATAATTTAATAATAATAATTATTATTATTATTATTAAATTATAATGATGATAATAATAATAATCATTATTAATATATTATATTAATATAATCATAGTTATTATTATTATATTATTATTATATTATTATTAATAATAATGATAATAATACTACTTCTACTTATTATTATTATAAAATTATTATAATATGATTGTTAATAATAATGAGAATAATAATAATAATTAGTATTATTCATATATAATATTAATATAATAATAATAAATATTATTATAATGTTATTAATAATAATAATGATAATAATAATACTACTTATTATTATTATTAAATTATTATTTTTTGTTCTCCTAAAGCCGCCAGCGGCATCGCGCGAGACAGCGACACCATCCCATTCATTTTCAATGAGAGCACAGCGACTTCCGGTGACACGAGCTGTCGCGACCGATGGCGACAGAGAACGCTGTGGGGGGGCGACAAGACAAGTTGAGATAATGTCAACTTTATGCAAATGAATGACGAGCAACATTCGCGATCGAGTGTGAAGACAGCGTAGCTTACGTGCACTTTAGTAAAAATGTTTAGCTGTCATAAGATATTTGTGTGAGGAACAGGGCGAAAAGTAAGTGTTTATACACTGATAATCTGCCGTTTTACTCGTGATATGTGAGAAGGTGAAGAAAAGTCGTTGTTGTTGTAGCGGCCTCGAGGGTTCATCTCACCAGACGCGATGCGCACAACGTGATACTTGTGTATAAAATGTAGGTATAATAACGTGATTCTATTAGACCAGTTTGGTAACATCAGAAGTGTACCAATGATGACTTAAAATGCTGTCTATGTAGGCAGCTCACTAGGTTTTCTTGAAACTCTGGAATCTGCGGGGAGGAATTCTCTGAGTAGGACAACACCAGACTGTGTAGAGCGGCGTTCACATAGCTGAGAAAAGTACAGATTGAGTGGTAAAGTCTGCTTTTGCACATCAGGTCAACGGCTGTGACCTTTGACCTATTTTACCTGCGGTGAGAATAATAATTATGTTGCTGTGACCCTTATACACGACCCCTGAGATCCTCATTAGTGTCTCTGAGAGGAACTCTATTCTATCACTGTCTTTTCAACACTTTCATAAATGGAAAGTGTTTTATTTCAACATTAGTAAATGCATTATGTATCATGAACGATATATTTGGAAACACTCTATTCTTTAACATTAGTTCATGCACAGTGCATCAGAGAGAGAGAGATTTACGGGCAGCTGTCCGACACCTGTGTGTGTGTTTGTCTTTTTGGTTCAGTTTTACATTAAACTATTATCAAGCCGGTTCTCGCCGCCTCCTTTTCCTTTAACCCCCCTTACACTGGTGCCGAAACCTGATGCGCCATAGTAGAGTCCTCGCCACTACCATCCACCCCAATGGAGCAGCCGTGGCCATCTGCCGGAGGACGGAGGAGCCCGACCGCCTGAGAGCGGACGAACGGCCGCCAACCGCTAAGGGAGAAGGGGCTCCTAGCCGACCGCCTGGAGCGGTCAGGGCCACTGCCAGGGGTGGACGGAGACCCCTTCCAGTCGCTAAACGCGGTGGGGTCGTTAAGACCGCCGACCACAAGAGGGAAGGGGCTCCTGGCCAAATGCCTTGAGCGGGAGAACCGCTGCCAGGGGCGGACGGAGACCCCTACCAGTCGCTAAATGCGGCGGGGTCGTTAAGACCACCGACCACAAGCGGGAAAGGGCTCCTGGCCAAACACCTTGAGCGGGAGCACCGCTGCCAGGGGCGGACGGAGACCCCTACCAGTCGCTAAACGCGGCGGGGTCGTTAAGACCGACCACAAGCGGGAAGGGGCTCCTGGCCAAATGCCTTGAGCAGGAGAACCGCTGCCAGGGGTGGGGGAGACCCCTTCTGTTTCCCAAGAACACGGCGGGGCGTCCCGTCCGCCGGGGGCCGGAAGACTGCCTCCGATCCTCCCGGGGAGGCACGGCTGTCGTCCATTAGAGGGTGGAGGAGTAGTCGAGGACCAAGCTATGGCGTATCGAAGAACCCTCTCGCCTTTCCCTTTCTTTTTAAAAATGTTTTGTTAATTTGGCACGATCGCCGTTATGGCGTGTAGGTGCCACACTTTTTTTTGTTTCCCTCCCCTTGTCCCCTCCCTCATCCAGGTCCCCTCATCTTATCAGGACATGGACTGCTGCGGTTTTGCTCTGGACAACATCAGATTTAAAGTTTGAGGATGTTTTGGCTCAGGATACAGAGTTCTGCTCAGACAATATGGCTCTCTATCGGATCTGCCTGACCTCTTAGAAGAGCCTCAGTAAACTTGTGTGGAGAAGGGCGAGTCCTGAACGACAAGAGCATAAATCAATGCTTACGGCAGTCAGAGGAGCTATTAAAGCCATTAGAAGATAATGGAATAATATGTACACTGAAAACAATAGTGTTTTCACAATGGTGAGATTAATACGTTACTTATTAGTGGTGCTTGCGGAGCAAAGGTAGGGGTGGGGGGTACGGTACGCCCCTGGGGGGCAAAAAAACTGCCCGAAAAGTCCCATAGACCTTTCATTGCGATGAACTTTGATGGATCATGTCTCTGGATACAAATTTTGTAGTGATATGTTGGTGGACTCATTTGATGTGGTCTAGCGAGCATTTTTGGAGCATTACATGAGTTTGGGGGTAAGATGTACCCCTGGGGGGTAAAACGGCCCAAATATGCCCTATAGGTATATTACGAGCAAGGGACTGGCCCATGAAAAACACTTTATTTTGTGGAATCATATCTCCCAATCAAATTGTCGTAGAGACATGGGGGTGGTATAACAATCAGTCTTTAAGAATCACCTTGTAAATAGTGTAGCCACGCCCTAGCAACCATTTACAGCACCCTAGCAACAGCCCCCATACACTTCAGATGGATATATTCAGAACAGAATATTGTAGACACTTGGGAATTGGCTCTTTTGAGTCTGGTTAGTAAGCAGCCAATAAGAATCACTCTGTTCACTGGCTAGCCATGCCCTGGCAACCATTTAGAGCACCCTAGCAACCAGCTCTATTGATTTCAATAGATACAGTGTGATATCTTTGGATCAGAATGTCCTAGAGACATGAGAGTTGGTTTGTTTTAATTGAGTGAGCAATCAGTCTTCAAGTATCATCATGGGAACTACTTAGCCACGCCCTAGAAACCATTTAGAGCAGCCTAGCAACCAAATACCATTGACATCCATTCAAAATCACTAAGATGGTATTTCAGGATCAGAATGTCGTAGAGACTTCCGGGTTGATTTATTTCACTCAGGATGGCAAGGAGCCTTGTTAAGTATCACCCTGGTAACTGCCTAGCAACCATATTGGGTTACCCTAGCAACCAAGTAACGAATCACATATCTCTGCAACACAACATCGTAGAGATTTCCGGTTTGACTTATTTCTCTTAGGGTAGCAAGGAGCCTTTTTCAGTATCACCATTTGTAACTGCCTAGCAACCAGATGGAACACCCTAGCAACCATAGAAAAACACCAACATCTCTGCACCAGAACATCCTACTGTCATGGGGGTTGCCTCTTTCAACTTGGGGCAGTTGGTGGCACATTGTGGTGAGAAATTTTGCCACGGCAAGCACCACTCACATTTTCTAGTTCATCTAGTTTGAGTTGTTCTTGGACTACCAAGAGGTGTAAATCAATGCACATTGTATATATATAAAAGAGCTGCCCAAGTGTCTTTTTAAAGATGTTGCCAAAATGGAGCAATATTTCATCCCAGTGCCTGGCTAAAAACCCCACACCTACTGCCTCAGCGCCGCCGAAAGCCACGCAAACCATGGCAGCCACATCAGCACAGGCCCCGCTGATGTGGCTGCCCCCATCCCATCCCTCCTAACTGCGAGGTCATTGTTCATTCCGGACCCATCCCAAAGAAGGCTTGATAGGAGTCACACAATACTGTTCCTCCCCCACTGCTGTTTGCCGGGAAAGGAATATTGCATATAATCATATTCAAAACACATGCAATAAAGAATGCAAAAAAAAAGAGTACAGACGCTCACACTTTTCAACGAAGAGCTTTTTTCCACTTCAAAGCCCATAACCACTCCCAACGTTGAGCGACGCATTGGGAAACGCCCTCTGTCCCATTTGCGGACGCATGGGGACGCATTTCCAATTTGGTGCTAAAACGATTGTACATGGTTATACAATCCATTTGCACATTGGTTGCCCCGTTTCCACAGTTCCGTCCGAAGACTCGCCAGTGAGCGGGAAACTGACGTGATTACGAGACATCCCACGTAAAAATTATTAAGCAGAAATGTGATTCCATGAGACCAAGCTGACTATATTCCAAGTCTTCTGAAGTCACGTGATAGATGAAATCACAGCACAGACAGTCTTCAGGAATAGAGACAAGCGGGAACTGTCATGCACGATCTTTATGAAATTCTAATTCAGATGCAACAGAAACATAATCGCGCAATTAATTTTAGTACAACCTGTGACTTACTCTAGTTGCAATTATTGTGAGCATGCTGCACCAATCAGCTGCTGCGCTGTCTTACTGTGGAAATGGTTTATTTTGAAGTGTAATTTCTGTCTAATTGAAATATATTTTGCTTCCTGCAAACAATGCATGTCTAATTGTTGTCGCACAATGCAATCTCCTCTATGAGAATTGCATCAGTCACGGATGAACTGCTTAGCTAAACGAAATGATTCACGAGAGGCATTTACAGCAGGATTAGAGACACAACAGAGCTGGAATATCTTACAGGTAGCGCTGTGATACATTTAGGAAACCAAAGCATCGTTTGCATGCTACACCTGTGGTAAGCCAATGTGCTCTGGAGCAGCAATGCATGCCGATGCTAATAACACAGATTAAAAATGCCTTCTTGATTATGAAAATGATTGCAAGAGCGAGTGAAACGGGCCTTAAATGTGTCATTTTGTTCATCCCAAGAGCATGCAATTACTAAAATGGCAAGTGTACAATGTTTCGTGTCGCAGAGGTGCGCTGGACCCTCACTTTCAACATGACAACATGAAGAGTTCACAGAGACCTCTTTATGTACATTTATGTGCATTGAATAAGTGCAATGAGCTGCAAATACGGTTTCATATTGAACATACAATATAAACATTTTCAGGAATTTGCATATTTATGTAATATTTAATTATGCATATTCATTCACAGTAAGTCTCAAAATGAGACTGACATTACATCCCTGGCAAAGACTTCTTTTTTTGCTTTTTCTTTATCTGTAAATGGAGCTTAAATGAATATAAATGAAAAACAACTGGCCTGGGTGCTTATGCAGCAAAATCACTTTTATCGATCATCATAAACTTTAATTATTGTCTGGGTGAATTTAGCATCCAGAATTAAATTGAAATATGAGTGTGCCGGTCGTGCAAAGTGTGTGCCGTTGGCAGCAGGGGCGTGTCCAGGGGTGGCATCCAGTAAGTTCGTCTGAAAGGGGGGTGTTATGGACCATAGGCAACACAGACAGGTTAAGCTGTTGTGCAGGATGTCTCCAGGATGCGAGCGGGGTCCGAGTTGGGGTGGCAAAGCAAATTTTTAGGGTGGCCACAAGCGTACCACCCTTCTGGCCCCGCTCCTGGTTGGCAGGTATGAATGGATCTGTGCCACGTATGATTCTCAGCTGATCATGATTTAAGTTCCTCGAGTGAAGGACACACAAACGGCAACTTCTCACCGATTTATAGTCAGTGACATTTTCAGTGTGTGGCCTCAGACGGTTTATGAATGTCATAGATCTCTATAATAATGCTGTTAGACGGTGATGTCATAATAGTTGATAACGTGATTCAAACCATAACAGAGTTTTACGGCTTTAACCGTATGCCATTCATGCCATTTTCTGGAACTTTATATGTGAAAAATAAAGCAACACCCTCTTAGATTTGATCTGATACGAGCCCCTGTGCGACCAGATGTTTCTGTGGCAGTTTTATTGAACTAATTATGTGAAATAAAACTCTTTATGGCTCTTCTTGAACAGTCACACAGAAGGCAAGGTCGCCGTGTCTGTACATGTGGTGTCGGTGCATCTCTTCACAATGAAGCATTTTCCATCTTATTTGAGAAAGCTAAAAATAGCTAATTTTATGCCCCCCCCGGGGTAAAAGGTAAACAAAAAGATTGTCACTTTTCACAGCAAATATTCCTGATCCATGAGATCATTGCATGCAATGTCTTTTATTGCAACTGCAAATTAATGCAACTAAAGGAAAATCCTTTAATTGATCAGATTTAACTGGAAACAAAATACTTCGTTATGTCCAATAAGTCCAATAAAAGACATGTTTTTTCTTCAGTGGAGTGAACATACAGTATTTGTGATGAAGAATGCTCACGTTGACTGATCCAATCACAGTGGATTTGTTTATAAATGAAACGCACAGGAAATGATGCACCCTTTGCATCTTAATATGTTACTCACAAAAGCATCTTGCTGTTTCAAATACACACTGGCGGCCAAAAGTGTAGAATAATGTTCAGATTTTGCTCTTATGGAAAGAAATTGACACTTTTATTCACCAAAGTGGCGTTCAGCCAGAGCCGGCCTAAGGCATAAGCGAACTAAGCGGCTGCTTAGGGCCCCGGTGGCCACCAGGGGGCCCCCAAGAGCACATGGAATTTCTTTTTTTTTTTTTTTGTGATTATACTATCAATGGACAATGGTAATTATACAAAAACGCAATATTAAATGCAATATTATGTTAACGGGCTGCAGCAAAACAGCAATGTCACAAAAAAGAACATATCCTCTGATGCAAAGAAAAGGAAAAAGAAGAAAACAGAGGAAGAGAAAAACATTTCTAAGTTCCAAAAATAACTTATTATTATTCATTATTTAATTCTATAGAAAAAGCAAAAACTAAAAAGACCCTGATCTGAAGTTTGTATAATATATTATGAACATTTTTATTCTCCAAAGGTCCATAAAGCTAACTTTTGATAAGACAAGGGAATGTATTTGAATCTAAAAACAATAAAGGTATGTTAAGTAGCTAGGCTAAGTTACGAGCTAACATTAGCTGGCTAGTTAGTTAACATAGCCTATGTAGCATATCTTCTTTTTTAGGAAAGTTTGATTAATCATCCGTAAATACCCTTGACATCTTCATATATTATTAGTACAACATATTACTTAGCAAGTTTTAGATTAAAGTTTTTGTCTTCTGTGTAAAAAAATAACTTTCCTGGGTATATATTTTTGTAATAAAAATAAGCTACTGTTCCATAAACTTGGTACTGATAACAACGTAACATTATTTACATTAGTCTACCATTTTGGGGTGTTTGCTATTATATTCCAATATCATTCTGCCTTAGTTAGCTAGTTATAGATTAAGAGATGTTGTTTAGGTGTACAGATGGCTTGCTGCTGTGTATAATAATTTGTGTTGAGAAAATAACTTTATAAATATTCTGTCAAATATGTACTCTTATGAAACATCCCTAGGAGCACTGTTGAAATATTTTGGATGTGGGGCACAACCAACGCCACCTGCCCCAAGTGCCAGTGCTACAGCTGATGATGATTTTTCAACAATCCCAGATCAATATATTTATATGGATAAACCATGCCTTTGTTTTTGACAGACAGTTGCATTACATCTAACATGGCTAGCTTTTATTATTATTTTCATCTTTCATCAGGTCCATCCTCTGCAGGCGAGGAGCACTTCCCATCACGTGCATCCACTGATGTGGTCATCTATCCTGTCCGACTCAGAAAGGACTGATCTGGTAAGCAGAGGGCCACTGCCTATAAAGGAAAACTTCACATTCCCTGAAAAACCTGATGGCCGAAGCTTCCACTACACCTACAGAAAGTTAATTAATGGGGAAACAATGTAAGTGGAGCTGCTCACTTATTCAAAAAGAAATGATGCAGTCTGCAGCTTCTGCTGCAAATTGTTCTCTAGGAAGTCCACAAACCTGGTAACAGAGGATCAACAGGATTGGGTAAATATAGGTGTGCTACTGTTACAATTAAAACCGTAGAAGGGTAAAATCATGCCAGGCAGACATTGGTATGTCGTAAGCAACACAGCTACAACTAATAAAATTGATAAGAGGTGTGTTAGATTTATAGTGTGCGAATAATCAAGCATTGACAATATTCAATCATATTGGCAGCACCGAGGGGCCCCAAATCAAATTCTGCTTAGGGCCCCATAAAGGCTTGGGCCGGCCCTGTGTTCAGCTGATCACAATGTATCAGTCGGGACATTAATAATGTGATAAATTACTATTAATGTTCAGAACTTCTTAAACTACTTCAAAGAGTTCTCATCAAAACATCCTCCATGTGCAGCGACGACAGATTTACAGATCCGTGTTATTCTAGCGGTCAGTTTGTCCAGATACTCAGATGACCTTTCACCCCACACTTCCTGAAGCACTCGACCTTTCACCCCACACTTCCTGTAGCACTTGACCTTTCACCCCACACTTCCTGAAGCACTCGACCTTTCACCCCACACTTCCTGAAGCACTCGACCTTTCACCCCACACTTCCTGAAGCACTCGACCTTTCACCCCACACCTCCTGAAGCACTTGACCTTTCACCCCACACTTCCTGAAGCACTCGACCTTTCACCCCACACTTCCTGAAGCACTCGACCTTTCACCCCACACTTCCTGAAGCACTTGACCTTTCACCCCACACTTCCTGTAGCACTTGACCTTTCAGCCTAAACTTCCTGTAGCACTTGAACTTTCACCCCACACTTCCTGTAGCACTTGACCTTTCAGCCTAAACTTCCTGTAGCACTTGACCTTTCACCCCACACTTCCTGAAGCACTCAACCTTTCACCCCACACTTCCTGAAGCACTTGACCTTTCACCCCACACTTCCTGTAGCACTTGACCTTTCAGCCTAAACTTCCTGTAGCACTTGACCTTTCACCCCACACTTCCTGTAGCACTTGACCTTTCACCCCACACTTCCTGTAGCACTTGACCTTTCACCCCACACTTCCCTTTACTGTTGTACATGAAACTGGTGTTGAGCGGGTAGAATTCAATGAAGCCGTCAGCGGAGGACATGTGAGGCATCTATTTCTCAAACTAGAGACTCATCCACATCTCTTTCTGTCCTTGTTAGAGACAGTTGTCCTTTGTCTTTGAAGACTGTATTTACACCTTTGGACGAAACCTGCAGTTTTTTGGCAATTTCAAGCATTGTGTTTTAGGGCTGAAACGATTAGTCAACATTATTGACAAGTGATTTTCTAGCATCAGTAATGTCCTGAATATACTTTGTGATCAGCTGAATGCCACTTTGGTGAATTAAAGTACCAATTTCCTTCCGAAAGAGCAAAATCTGTCCATTAGTCCGTGGTGGCGGTGTAGTGGGCTAAAACACAGAACTGGTAATCAGAAGGTTGCTGGTTTGATCCCCAGAGTCACCACCATTGTGTCCTTGAGCAAGACACTTAACTCCAGGTTGCTCCGGGGGGGATTGTCCCTGTAATAAATGCACTGTAAGTCACTTTGGATAAAAGCATCTGCCAAATGTGGGATAAAAGGCCCCCTCGCAACATCTCTCCATTATACTTTCTTTTCACACAAATGATGTTGCTCCAAAAGTTTTGAACAAAAATGAATTTTTTCAAGGTGTCATCTTTAAGTATTGGTAATAATGAGTGACGTCCAGTTATTATTTCAGAAATAAACATGACTATTTTGTATTTTTAATCCAATTTAGTGTTTGTTATTTGTAGATAACAAAAGATATCGCTATTAAAAATCACAGCTGATATGACTATGGAAGGTCAATGGAGCACCATGAATTAAACATGATACATGAAAATGTACGTTTTAACAAATGTAGCAGATAATTATTACATTCCATGCATACAGAAAATATTCAGTTCTCCGCATTCATAATGCAACTACTGCATGCATGTTTAACCACATGCACATCTGCATTCTGTTCGATGCATCAGAGTCAGATTTCCCCATGAGAATTCTTGCTGTGTTTAACAAATGTGCCGATTCGATAGCAAAGGGAGAAACATGGCGACAGTCACTTCAGAGGGAGATGAAGAGCCAGACAATCCCAGCTCATCATGTCCCTCAAGAGGAAGCTTTGTGCACAGATGCCCCTTTGAGCTACTGGAGTCTACTAAAGCGTTGCATCACATGGCGTCGCATTGCCTGTGGTTGGCCTGGAGGCAGGCGAGACTCTTGGGTAATACGCTTAAATCATAGTCTGTAATGACGGGAAACTTCCTGATGGATCGTGAACCTGAATTTCACTCTCAAGAGACGTTAAAGACACATGGCTACACAGCGAAGGTGGTTTTTGATGCGGTATTGATTTACATTTATTCAATTGGCAGACACTTTTACCCAAAGCGACTTACTAATGAGCAATACAACAGAAGCGAGACATCCTAAGGAGCCAGTAATAAGAGAACTGCTGTAATAAAATGTAAAAGAATCAAAAACCACCCTCGCTGTGTAGCCATGTGTCTTCAACGTCTCGAGAGCGAAATTCAGGTTCACGATCCATCAGCTCAGCATTTCAGCGGCTGGTAGGTGTCTTCTCCGCCCCTGGCAGCGGCCCTGACCGCTACAGGCGGTCGGCTAGGAGCCCCTTCTCCCTTCGCGGTCGGCGGCCGTTCGTCCGCTCTCAGGCATTCGGGCTCCTCCATCCTCTGGCGGATGGCTGCGGCTGCTCCTTTGGGATGGATGGTAGTGGCGAGGACTCTACTACAGCGCCAGTGTAAGGGGGGTTAAAGGGAAAGGAGAAGGCGAGAACCGGCTTGACGATATAAATAATAGTTTAATGTAAAACTGAACCAAAAACACAGACACACACACAGGTGTCGGACAGCTGCCCGTAAATCTCTCTCTCTCTGACGCACTGCCGTCTTCGGTCGGCCTTTATCCCTCTCGAGGGCTAATTAGCCAGATTAGCCCTCCGCCCTGCCACATTCTGCAATAGTTTTAAATTGGGCGAGGACTCCACTACGGCGCATCCCTCCTTCCCATATTTAGGCACAAGTGTAAAGGGATTAATGGAAAGGAGGAGGCGAGAACCGGCTTGACAATAGGAATAATTTGACTTTAATTTCAGGGGCCGGAGGTCTGCCTCAGATCCGTCTGGGGAGGCGCGGCTGTCGTCCATTAGAGGGTGGAGGAGTGGCCGAGGACCAAACTATGGCGTATCGGAGAACCGGCGAGTAAGTGTTTTTCTCTCTCTCTCCCACTACCACTCCGTGTTGGCCTTTCCCTCTCTTTTTAAAATATTTAGTTTATTTAGCACGATCGCCGTTATGGTGTTGTGGCAGGGCGGAGGGCAGGGCCGGGTCGTGATCCTACACACCCGGTCCCGTATTAGGCTAATCAAGCCTCCGTGAGGGATAAAGGTCGACTGCAGAGGATCGTGCGAGAGAGAGAGATCGTTTTATGGACATGTCCGTCATGTGTTTGTGTTTGTCCTTTGTTTCAGTTTATTATTAAACTATTATTTATATTGTCAAGCTGGTTCTCGCCTCCTCCTTTCCATTGATCCCTTTACACTGGTACCGAAATCCCGCCACTACCGTCCACCCTAACAGAGCAGCCGCGGCCGTCTGCCGGGGGACGAGGAGCCCAGCCGCCTAGAAGAAGACGATGGCCGCCGACCGCAAGGGGAGAAGGGGCTCCTAGCCGACCGCCTGGAGCGGTCAGGGCCACTGCCAGGGGCGCAGAAGTCGCCTACTGGCCGCTGAAACACGGCAGGGTTTGAGACGCCGACCGCGAGCGGGGAGGGGCTCGCTGCCGACCGCCTGGAGCGGGAGAACTGCTGCCAGGGGCGGGGGAGACACCTTCTGTTCCCCGAGAACACGTTGGGGCGTTCCATCCGCCAGGGGCTGGAGGTCTGCCTCCGATCCGCCCGCAGTAGCACGGCTGTCGTCCATTAGAGGGTGGAGGAGTGGCCGAGGAACAAGCTACAGCTTATCGGAGAACTGGCGAGTAAGAGTTTTGTTTTTTTCATCTCTCTCTCTCCTCTCTCTCTCTCTCTCTGTCGCTCTGCGTTGGCCTTTTCTCTCTCTTTTAAATTTTACAGTGTTTTTTTAGGGGGTACTACACTGTTACAGGAAGTACCCCCCCACTTTAATTATTTCTGTTTCCCTCGCCTTGTCCCCTCCCTCATCCAGGTAGACGGGGATGACCTGCCGGAAGATGGTGCGGAAAGCACGCCCCTACCCAGGGAAAGAGGGGACAGGATATATGTCATGTCGGCTCCCCGGCTAGAGAGAATGAGGGAGGAATGTGGCAGGGCGGGGCGGGTCCTGATTCCGCACACCCGGCTCCTAATCAGGCTAATCGAGCCTTAGAGAGGGATAACGGCCGACAGGAGACGACAGTCCGACAGAGAGAGAGAAAGTTACGGGCAGCTGTCCGACACCTGTGTGTGTGTGTGTTTGTATTTTTGTTTCAGTTTTATATTAAAACTATTATTTATATTGTCAAACCGGTTCTCGCCTCCTTTCCATTAACCCCTTTACACTGACAAAGACAAACATTTGTTTTCTTTGCAATAACATGCATGTATTTGATTTTGGACAGGAACTTTAGACTTAGTTTAGACTTGCTTTAATTTAAGTATTTAGTGTTTTTTCTACATGTGATTTTTTTTTCTCACAACTTCAGTATTTGAGGTTCCCTTCAACGTTCCCAAAAACCTCCACATTTGAATTTCCAATTAAAATAGCCACACAAAAGCCTTAATTTCTGTGAATTATCCACTGGCTGATTACAATGACGGTGCTATTGTGAGGGAACAAAGACTAATTTCATATCAATTGTACATCCGGCTGAAGGGTTGTTCCTTTTAAAAGTACTCTTGTGTAACTCACATTTAAAAATGCATATAGTGCCGTTAAAGTGGCTTTGAATGGCAGAATGTGTTGTTGCTTACAGCCTTTGAAACCAATTATGCCCAAACTTACTTACTGAAACACTTATTCAACTTGGAACTTATGGATTTTCTTGTTCGGCATCAAAACAAAAGCTAGCCATTGAAATGTAGTCGAAACGATGGCGCTAAAGTAAATGTAACTTTTAAAGCTATTGCAAAATGACCATATTTTTTACAGATGGCAGTGCCCACATCCAGAGAGAGCTGTGCTGGCACCTGCCATGAACGGAGGTGCAGTCGTATTCAGCAGATGCCAACATCTGTGCCAGCTTTGGGTTGGTGCCACCTGACATACAAAATCAACAGTGACTGTTCAGACTGTTTTCCTAAAACTTGAAATGAGGTCTGCGTTTACTTGAAAACACACTTAACAAAATAAGTGATGCACATTTATACCCTAAAACATGAATTTGGAAGCTGATGTGTGCTTAAAAAATATCAACTACATGCAGGGAATTGCTAAAAACTTGCCATGATTCCTCGTGCACATACAGAAAACTCATCCTTGTGGTAGCTGTAGTTATTCTGCACTCAATGTCGATGTCTTGCGGGCTATTTTTTAAGACGCCTTTCAATTGTACGACAAATTTCCCATCCATCCATCTTCAACCACTTATCCGAAGTCGGGTCGTGGGGGCAGCTGCTCCAGCAAGGGGCCCCAAACTTCCCTATCCCGAGCCACATTAACCAGCTCTGACTGGGGGACCCCGAGGCGTTCCCAGGCCAGTGTGGAGATGTAATCTCTCCACCTAGTCCTGGGTCTTCCCCGAGGCCTCTTCCCAGCTGGACGTGCCTGAAACACCTCCCTAGGGAGGCGCCCAGGTGGCATCCTTACCAGATGCCCAAACCACCTCAACTGACTCCTTTCGACGCAAAGGAGCAGCGGCTCTACTCCGAGCTCCTCACGGATGACTGAGCTCCTCACCCTATCTCTAAGGGAGAAGCCCGCCACCCTTCTGAGGGAGCCCATTTCGGCCGCTTGTACTCGCGACCTAGTTCTTTCGGTCATGACCCCCTTCATGACCATAGATGAGGGTAGGAACGAAAATTGACCGGTAGATCGAGAGCTTTGCCTTCCGGCTCTGACAACAGTGCGATAGAGCGAGTGCAATACCGCCCCGCTGCCCCGATTCTCCGGCCAACCTCCCGCTCCATTGTCCCCTCACTCGTGAACAAGACCCCGAGGTACATGAACTCCTTCACTTGGGGCAACACCTCCTTCCCTACCCGGAGTACAGCACTCCATCAGCAGGAAACGACAAATTTCCATCAAACCAAATGAAGTCATCTTTAACCAAATGGACTGTACATATTACGAGTTAAGCCAATTATTGTATTTAACTCAGACACTTGTATGCTCAACTTATAATCATGTAGATTAAAGACAATTTGATTTTTAGTTTAATGGAAATTTGTCATATAATTGAAATGCGTAAAAAATGTTTTAGTCCTCCCCGTCGCTGTAATGGTGCGTTCACATACAACGCGAAGAAAATGTTCGTTTCACATTGCTCGCGAGAGTTTGACCGCTGGATTATAAATTTGTGTTTAAACTCGCGTTCGCACGAGTAACGCGAACCCGCGAGTATTCCTACTTCTCTTCCGGAAAAGGACAGGAGGACGGGCTTCTACGACTTGGTTCATAGTAAAGTACGACCAATAGCTGGAATTGAGTAGTCGCGCTTATTTACCGAACTTACCAGGTAGTCCAACTTCCTCGCTCACTTTCCTCCAAGCGACATCTTTTCTCGACATTATTCGTTGTTACCCCATGTGACTCTACCCTCCCTAGCAACCAGGCCAATTTGGTTACCCCATGTGACTCTACCCTCCCTAGCAACCGGACCAATTTGGTTACTCCATGTGACTCTACCCTCCCTAGCAACCAGGCCAATTTGGTTACCCCATGTGACTCTACCCTCCCTAGCAACCGGGCCAATTTGGTTACCCGATGTGACTCTACCCTCCCTAGCAACCGGGCCAATTTGGTTACCCCATGTGACTCTACCCTCCCTAGCAACCGGCCCAATTTGGTTACCCCATGTGACTCTACCCTCCCAAGCAACCGGGCCAATTTGGTTACCTCATGTGACTCTACCCTCCCTAGCAACCGGCCCAATTTGGTTGCTAAGGAGACCTGACTGGAGTCACCCAGCACACAAACTCATGACTCCATTGAAATATACGGTAAAAAATTAAGTTATAATATATTTAAAAAGAAAATACGTAATTTTAAGGTAAAATGCTGTAAAAATAAAAAATACATTTGATGTAAAAAGTATTATTTCCCTGCATAATTAACGGTAAAAATGTATATAATGTATTTACAGTTTCAGACGGTTAACCAAGTTTATCATTGAATAATATTAACAGCAATGCAAACTTATATTAGACCGGCTATACAAAATATTTACACAGAAACATTTTCTGCTCGTGATGAATGAGGCTCGTTGTACGTATCGCATCAGTTTCCTGGTGAGATGAACACTCGAGGTCGCTACGACAACGACTTTTAATCCCTTTCACACAAGTCACGAGTAAAACGGCAGATTATCAGTGCATAAACACTCAATTTTCGCCCCATTGCTCACACAAATATCGTATGACGTCTAAACAATTTTACTAAAGTGCATGACTCATTTAAACGTTTGCATTACATCATCAACTACGTTCACAAGCTTGTATAAGAGTGATTAAATCATGCGGCAGCTCGACTGATACAGTGTTGCACTTGTGATGTAAAGGAGCGGGTACGAGTCCTGAAGAGCACACGAGTCCACACGTGAACCCAAAGTCTCATAGAAGCACCATAAAATGACCTTAATCATGTTTTTCATCCCATATTTGCTTTTACTGATCCTGTCGGGCTCTCTGGTGGGGTCTGTGTGGGGTCTGTACACCGACTGCAGCTCTCCTGCCGTGACACACGTGATCTTCACATGCACGTCATCATGGCTTCTCTGTCGCTCATTTCAATATCACTCCTCGAGCAAACACGTGAACCCTTTCCAGGCTGTTGGAAACACTGAGGCATCAGGAGAGTGGCCAAAAACACTTCAGCTGTCATTTAAAAGCCATCCAACATGAGACTGCAGGTCACAACACAAGACTGCGCTGCTGGCGGCTGAATCAGAAAGAGGCCAAGAGTATTTTACAAAGTGACACGTGAATGCCTATTCATGGTTTGACGTCAAAAGCGGAGAATAACTATTTCAAATGTCATGTACGTCTCATTTAAATAAGCAGGAAGTGGCTGTTCTGTAAGCGGCCATCAATGCTTTGAACTTGGCAACCAGTGCAGTTCGATGAAGAGACGTGGCATGTGCTCTCTTGTGCTCGTTTAAGATCACTTGTGCCGACCCGTTCTGGATCAACGGCAGAAGTTTGACTGTACATGCAGGAAGATCTGCCAGAAGGGCATTGCAGTCAGGGTTGGACTGGCAATCTGGCATACCGGGCATTTTCCCGGGGGGCCGACACACTTTGGGGCCGATCATGGGCGGACCGGCCATCGGGTGAACGGAACGGGCCGGCCGCAAAACGAGCTGCCACATTATGCAAAATGGACCACAAAACGGTGCCGCGATATGCAGATAGGGACTGCGAATGTAACGGGAGCCAGCTGGTAGATAGCGACTGACGCTAGAGGCTGTAGCCTTTAGCCTCGTTAGAGCACCCACCTCCCACGCTGGAGATGTTGGTTCGAGTCCCGCACGGAGCGGGTAGAACAGGAGCGTCACGATGGTGCCGTGACCCAGATGGGAGTGAGGTTTAGGGGGGTGAGTGTAACGGGAGCCAGCTGGAAGATAGCGACTGACGCTAGAGGCTGTAGCCTTTAGCCTCCTTGTTAGAGCACCCGCCTCCCACGCCGGAGACGTTGGTTCCAGTCCCGCACGGAGCGGGTAGAACAGGAGCATCACAATGGTGCCGTGACCCGGATGGGAGTGAAGTTTAGGGGGGTGAGTGTAACGGGAGCCAGCTGGAAGATAGCGACTGACGCTAGAGGCTGTAGCCTTTAGCCTCCTTGTTAGAGCACCCGCCTCCCACGCCGGAGACGTTGGTTCGAGTCCCGTACGGAGCGGGTAGAGCAGGAGCCGATGGTGCCGTGACCCGGATGGGAGTGAGGTTTAGGGGGGTGAGTGTAACGGGAGCCAGCTGGAAGATAGCGACTGACGCTAGAGGCTGTAGCCTTTAGCCTCCTTGTTAGAGCACCCGCCTCCCACGCCGGAGACCTCGGTTCGAGTCCCGTTCGGAGCGGGTAGAGCAGGAGCCGATGGTGCCGTGACCCGGATGGGAGTGAGGTTTAGGGGGGTGAGTGTAACGGGAGCCAGCTGGAAGATAGCGACTGACGCTAGAGGCTGTAGCCTTTAGCCTCCTTGTTAGCGCACCCGCCTCCCACGCCGGAGACCTCGGTTCGAGTCCCGTTCGGAGCGGGGCGACCAGGACCGGTTACACGAACACCCCCAACCCCATGTAAAATCCCAGGCCGATTTCTCTTCCCAGTCCAGTCCTGATTGCAGACGTTGTGTCGATGTACTGACACTAGGGGTCGCTCTTGAGAGCCCGAAGCACTCAAGCTTCGTGAAAAGGCCAATGGGAAGTGGCGAATATAACGCTTTCCCCAAAGCCTCGATCACTTCCTGCCCTAACAGACGGATTCAAACTTCCTCGGAGAATCTATTAATGTAACTCAGTTATCCAGGAGACGTCACGCTTAACTTCTGTGGATTTGTGGCTCTTTCCTGAAGTCGTATTCAATAAAGAATCAGAAAATGCAATTAAACATGCAACCCAATGAGATCATGTGACAACAACAGCATCCTATATAAAAACACAGCAGTATAGAGTATATACGTCACAGTATGCAGTGAAAGTAGCAGTTTTTTGGAGGGGAAGTTGCTGTTTAAGACGAAAATATAAATGGTGAAATAAGAAATACATGCATAATGCATTGTGTTGGACAGAAGAAATGTGGCTCACGAACGGTAATTATTAATTCAATATGAGTAAAGAATAATGTCACGTCTGACTTCACATCCGTAATATATTTGCTTATTATCACAGGGATGTTTACTGAATCATTAACTTAAATATATGGATGAAATCTGTCATCTATACAGGCAGACATGTCTGATCTAGCAAGCAGGCTCGCAGAATTAAACAACGTAATGGCTTGAAACACATTAAGGAAAAATAATGATTGCGAGTGAAGGCGCAGTACATCCTTTCCAGGGGTCTTCATAATTTATTATTAAATTCCCTAATTGATGAATAATACAGATGCACTTTTACACTCCTTCATACTATTATTAAGGGTAAAACCAAGAGTGTAGATTCCAGGGGCGCTGAGGGGGAGGTAATATCAAACCCCTCAAATAATCAAAACAAGCAAGTAAATGAGCTAAAATGAGCCGTTGCGTTATGCAGAGCGGACCATAAAATATGTAGAAAAGGACAGCGAAATGCACTTTACAATGAGGAAATCTCCAAATGATTAATATTTGTCTATTATTGTGTTCTTGTCTGATAAAAGTCATGCTCAGCTGTTTAAATACTGCAGGAAAATGATCCCGTAGATTCGCTTTGTGTTTATAATTCTGATACTGAAGTCAGGAGATTTCACTCATGCAAGTTTTAATAAAGGAGAAGGACGTTATTGAAACACTATTATTGGAAAATAATAAAGACTTTAAATCTGCTTTGTTCTTTAATGCTTAAACACTATAAAGTCTCTTGGTAGATTTCGCTCATGAACGACTCAAAATGATTCACTCAGAATGATTCACTGATTCACTCAAAATGATTAAATGATTCACTCAAAATGATTCACTGATCGACTCAAATGATTCACTCAAAATTATTCTCTGATTCACTCAAAATAATTCACTGATTCACTCAAAATTATTCTCTGATTCACTCAAAATGATTCACTGATTCACTCAAATGATTCTCTCAAAATTATTCTCTGATTCACTCAAAATAATTCACTGATTCACTCAAAATTATTCTCTGATTCACTCAAAATAATTCACTGATTCACTCAAAATAATTCTCTGATTCACTCAAAATTATTCTCTGATTCACTCAAAATAATTCACTGATTCACTCAAAATAATTCACTGATTCACTCAAAATTATTCTCTGATTCACTCAAAACGATTAACTGATTCACTCAAATGATTCACTCAAAATTATTCTCTGATTCACTCAAAATAATTCACTGATTCACTCAAAATTATTCTCTGATTCACTCAAAATAATTCACTGATTCACTCAAAATAATTCTCTGATTCACTCAAAATTATTCTCTGATTCACTCAAAATTATTCTCTGATTCACTCAAAATGATTCACTGATTCACTCAAAATGATTCACTGATTCACTCAAAATAATTCACTGATTCACTCAAAATTATTCTCTGATTCACTCAAAATGATTCACTGATTCACTCAAATGATTCACTCAAAATTATTCTCTGATTCACTCAAAATGATTCACTCCAAATGATTCTCTGATTCACTCAAAATGATTCACTGTTTCACTAAAAATGATTCACTCATCGCACATCAGACACTCATTTGTCGCCACCTAGTGACATTTCCAGAAGGGGTCACTGAACTAATCAGTTCATAAACAGAAGCCTCACCAAAATACTTTGAATAAACATGAATCACTAAAATAGCTGGAATTAGTGCTTTTAGCGTTTTAGCTAAATACCCCAGAAATAATGTTGGTGCAGCAGTGATTTTTCTCCCCTCATGAGTTTGCATCCCTGTAATTTGTTGTTTTTTCATCACCCATTTAGCGCTCTTGTCACCTGTAACCTCACGCAGCGTAGCCGACCCATGTGACGTGTGTTTTATTTATTTGTATAGCCGAATTTCAAACATTACAAATAAACACGATACAGATGGACAGCAAACATGGTTCTTGAAAAGGAAAAGTTTTGACGATGGTTAGCCTATGTGGGATAGAGGTGTGTCACAATGCAAAACATATTAACGGTCCTGAAATAGGCTTTAGCTTCATGCAATATATTCATTTTGTTCTTTCGGTTTTGGGGTGAAATCTGTTGGATGTGCTCTCGAGACGATGTACCCAATCATGAACCAGACGGGTCTCAACAACCAGTTGAACGTTTGATGAGTGCAAAAACAACGTCTGATGAAATCCTCCCTCGCTCTCTGCCGTTGGAGTATTTATATAATGGATGCATTTATGTCTGGACACTTTAATTATTCACTCTTCAGATCGATTGGTTATGAGAGCTGCTCCTCTTCAACTGAATCCATATTCTCCATCGAAACATGCAATTAAAAGTTTACGCTCCACTGTTCTTCATTGTTGTTCTAGCGTCGACCTGGTCAAATATGACTCAGTCTATGGACCTTATGCATCCTATAGGGGTCATCGTAATAATATACAGTCGCCTGATAGGTAGTTAACATGAAATGCTTGAGCCTACACTGGATAAAACAAGTCTAAACCGCATTTTACAAGCAGTTTTTGAACAAAGTCATTTTAGGAGGATTTCTCTGCTCTGTTGGTCCTTACAATGCAAGTCAATGGGTGCCAAAAATGTTAAACTCCCAAACCTATATAAAGGCAGCATAAAAGTAATCCATACAACTCCAGTGGTTAAATCCACGTGTTCAGACACGATATGATTGATGTATTTCACACCCACACAATTCTCCTCCCTGCCCAGTAGGGGGCGATATGCATCATGAAAACAGAAGAAGGAGAAAGTGAAAGTGGAAACTAACACAACAGGGAGAATTTATAGTAAAAAAAGACTTAAATATTGATCTTTTTCTGACCCACACCTATCAAATCGCTTCAGAATATACGGATTTAACCACGGAGTCGTCTGGAGTACTTTTGTTTTGCCCTAATATGGATTTTGGAGATTCAACATTTTTGGCACCCATTCACTTGCATTGTATGGACCTACAGAGCAGAGATATCCTTCTAAAAATTGTCGATTGTTTATGTTGATTACCATAAAAAAAATACATTTTGACTCGTTCCAAAGCAAAAATCAAGGTCACAGTGAGCAGGGCGGGACTAGGGAGAGAAATCTGCCCAGGAATTTACATGGTAACTGGCCCAAAACCGGCGCCGTTTTGTGGTCCGTTCTGCATAACGCGGCGGCTCATTTTAGCTTATCGCAGCCCATTCGGCACGTTGCGTGGCCGAAACACTGCCCGCTCGGTTCTCCTGATGGCCAGTTCACCCCTGATCAGCCCC
This sequence comes from Xyrauchen texanus, assembly GCF_025860055.1. Taxonomy (NCBI): domain Eukaryota; kingdom Metazoa; phylum Chordata; class Actinopteri; order Cypriniformes; family Catostomidae; genus Xyrauchen; species Xyrauchen texanus. Next base: position 41,031,607 of record NC_068305.1, read on the forward strand.
AAAGTGCGTCAGTCCACCGGGAAAATGCCCGGTATGCCAGATTACCAGTCCAGCCCTGAGAGTGAGAAACTTATGGTGCGTTCACATACAATGCGAAGAAAATGTTCATAGACCGCTGGATTATACATTTATGTTTAAACTTGCGTTGTTGTGCGGTTGCGTTAACAAATAGCGTTAAGTCGTTTTTTAGCCACAAATTGCATTAATGTTTTAATAAATGAAAAAATATATTTGAACAGAGATGGGACCAAGTCACACATGTGCAAGTCTCAAGTATTTTTTTCTTGGGCATGTCAAGTCACCTTATTATTGTAATTTTACCTGCAGAATCTGATCATAATAAAGTGAAAAGACAAGATATAAGTAACTGTCAGTAAATTACAATACTCATGTTCAGTAAAATACATCATGGAATCAAACAAAATTGTAACTTCATAAAATTATTTATTTTTCACTTCTGCCAACAGTGTTTGAAATGTTTTAAATGTTCAACATTGAGTCCATAAAACATATAACAGCTTAACATCCAACAGACTCCTCTCTGAACACCTCCCCTCTCTCTCTCTCTCTCTCTCAATTTCAATTCAATTTTCAATTTCAAATTTGCTTTATTAGCATGACTGTGTAACACAATGTTGCCAAAGCATCAACATATTATATATAAATAATAAAACAAACAGACAAACAAACAAAACATATATGTATAAATCATGTCACATGTAGCATTGTAAATAGATGGATAAATAAATATACACACACTACATAAATAAATACATTGGGTCATTCTAGAGAATTAGCTGTCTCTGGCGTTGTGAATAGCTAGCACATATTTAGCCGCTAGTGCAGCTGTATTATCATCTTCTCCGAGTAAGAAGGACATTTTTTCAGTGTCACTCAGTTCATAGAATGATGGGATCAAGGCTTCAAATTTGGGCAGAAACGTTCCTCTTATATTGTTATATTTCGAGCAAAAGAGCAGAAAGTGTTCCTCATCCTCTATGTGCTGTAGATCACAGTGTCTACAGATCCTCTCTCTCTCTGTCCATGTTTGTCTACGTCTTCCTCTCTCTATCTCTAGGTCATGGTCACTTCATCTGTATTTGGAGAGGATTTGTCTTTCTTTAAAATGTTTAATAAATAGATAACTGGCCAATTTAGTGGTTCTATTGAGGGTCGAGTAACATTGGAGTTTATTCTGGAGGTCAAAATGTGCTTTTAATGATTTATCATGAGTGTCTTTTAGATTTGTGTGGATTTCTTTAATAATAATTTTGGGGCTGTAGCTGTGGTCAATAGGGAGTATAGTCTGATGGACCGAGTTGAAGAGCGAGTGTGTTCAGAGGATGAGGTTCTGCTGAGGATTCATTGGCGAGGAGGGCTTTATATTGCACTGACTCTGGATCAGACTGATGGAGGTGATGCCAGAACTGAACACATCTCTTCTGGATCTCAATGTTCAGCGGGTACAGGCCTAGCCTCGGCCCTGCAGGCGGCGTGTGGACGTGTTTCTGTGGACCCCTAAAATATTTTTGGCAATTTCCAATTGTAATTTTTCTACTGGTGTTTTATCCCAATTTTTAAAATTTAGTACTGGTCCCCAAATTTCACATCCATATAAAATAATTGGTTTAATTATTGAATTATATAATTTGATCCAGGTTTTAATGGGTAATTTTAAGTGTCCGCATCGTGACTTTATAGCATAGAAAGCCCTCCGTGC
>NC_068305.1:41040826-41111937 GCF_025860055.1 Xyrauchen texanus
TTCGCTTGGTAATTATAATTTTTTTTAGTTAATACTTTTTTCGTTTGGTAATTTTGGGTTTGTAATTTAATGCTTTTTCGTTTGGTAAATGTTTTTTAATTTAATGCTTTTTCGTTTGGTAAATGTTTTTTAATTTATTGCTTTTTTTCGTTTGGTAAAGTTTTTAAATTTAATGCTTTTTTTCCGTTTGGTAATTTATTTAATTTAATTCAGGGTATTTTGCCGGCATTTTTTCAAAAGTAAAACTAAACAATAATTTAATAGAATTGGGCTGTAAGTGTTCCAAAAAAATAAATACAAATAAAAGCACTGATGATTTTCTCCCAGTATTGTGTACTTCTTTTTTATTTAAAACATCTTTGTGCACAGAAATGATGTTTTTTATATTGTGGGCTTATTCCGTGACTGCCGTCTGTTATTCTGAATGCTGTGAAAATGCAAAACAGCGGCCATTAATTTGTTCAATACTGTCGTCATGGTAACACAGGCTAACGATTGGGGCAAACTCATGTTCATGTGACACTACATCTTTGCGTTAATGCCAATTTTATCAACAAAAAGTGTTTCCAAACCAGTTTTTCGCGACATGTGATGTATCGACATAGAGTTTATGCGCTTGAGTTAAACGGAAAAACATGATGTCGACATTTGTGACATAATTTAAAAAGTAGACGTCATTCTGTTTAGACAGCGTCAGGATTTTGGCTCCAACTGTGCCAGTGAATTAGACTGAATTGCCGTTCTAGCAAAGTTGCACAGTTGTTTTTATCCCCTTTCATTCTCAGTTACGGTCTTGCACTGATGTCTTTCTACAACAGCGATTTCTGTCCTGTCATTCTGAACAATACTTTATGGAAACAGCAAAGGCTGCTGTAGGTCGTCTTTGTGTTTGTCTTCAAAAGACTCTCGCAACCCTGCAAGCCATTCAATCTCTTTTTCAGTGTTCGCTTTTCTTTGCTACACATTTTTACTTTGGCTTGACGTTGATGTGTGCAAAGTGTTTCCATCCTGCTCTTTGTGCGTCTGTGTCCAAGCAGACACTTGTGATGCAGCCTGACCTTTATTTATTTTCATGGACGCATTCCTCGCTGGATTCTTTCACGTCCCTCTCACGAGCATCTGTTTGACAGAGCATTTCCGTCTGATCACCTGTTAACATTCTGTCCATCTTTCCTGCTTCAAACGTGCCAATCTGAAACCAAGGACTGATCTTTTAAAAGAAGCGATTGTCAACAGGTGCTCCAAAAATGTGCCTCGGGTTTGTTCTGATTATGGACGGCTGGAGATCAAATGTAGATAAGCATAAATGTGGGAGCCTAGGGCTGGAACAGACACAGGTGTGATATTTCATGAGGGGCGTGGTGAGCAGGGTGGAGCCGAGCGGCATCTGGGCAGAGCGAGGCCGGGAAGATAAGTGGCGCATGACTTTCACCCGCGTGCCACAGCGGTCTTGCGTTCCAGCGAGAGGCGGCGGGACTTCTCAAGGAGAAGAGATGGCGGCAGACGGGAGAGAGAGATGCATGGAGCTCATGTCAACAGAGTTTATGTGTAGGGACGCTGACGCTGAGGGAGTGTTCGATCCGGTGGCGTTGGAGCCCGGCATCAACCTGCAACCGGAAGGAATGTCTAAGGGGTCCAGTGCCATCACCCGGCGTCAAGGACGGAAGCAGGACAGCGGGCCGAGCACCACTCGGCGCCATATCTGGAGCGGGCGAGCGCCTCTCTCTCTCCCGTCGGCCGCTATCTCTTCTCCTTTAGTACTCCTGTCACCCCTCGATGCAACGTGAGACCGGTGTGGCACGCAGGTGAAAGTAATTCGCCACTTATCTTCCCGGCCTCGCTCTGCCCAGACGCCGCTCTGCCGTTTCCCTAATGAGGTGGGCAGGATGCACTATAGCACACACTCTTCTACTAGAGTCAGTTGTCTCTTTAAGGTCAACGACTGTTGCAGAGAATCTTTCTGAGCAAGTTAGTAAACCTGCTGACATTTATAGCCACCTGAATAATAACACATCTGGTTTAATGGCGCAGACATTCGAAGGAATCTCCAGCGCCCCCTTGAGGACTCCCGAAGATGTTCGGAAGCTGGCATGCCGTAAGAATGTGACTTGAGTGACATCATAGGTCCCTCAGAGTCGCATTAAATGCATTTGCATTCTGTGACATTACCTCGTGCACTCATGCAGCCGTGTGAGATAGGCCAGTCTAATGTAACATCAGTGACATCGTAGAGCGGGGCGCAGGCGAGCATGCATGTTAATGAGCGTCTGAGGGTCATGTCCTCATTCCTGCGGATACAGACATCAGAGGTGTTCTGATGGAGTCCAGAGATGATGAACTTGAGGTTTTATATTCGGGATGTTAATAAGGAAGGAGAGTAACTATATATGTATATATAATGTATAGTGCAGTGTAAGTAAAATCCCATACAATTTGCTTTGACATTAATTGAACTAATTAATAAGCAAAGTTAAGCATTTTTATATACAATACATCACAGCACACAGTCCTTGTTATTTTCTTAAAGGTGAAGTGTCTTTTTTAGGATGTTAAAAAATACTTATATCTCAGTTTAGGTCTTTTCCTTGTCACAGTATTTATTCATCTGCCAACAGGAACACAAGCAGAAAAATGATTCATACAGTAAGTCACTTCAAAACAGATGTAAAATAGCTTTCTTTATTTTTTCATCATTAGTTGCAAGGTTGACACAGAAATGCATGATAAATCCAAAGAAATACAGTGAAAAGAAGCATTTCTGATCATTAATTGAGCACAAATCGAGTTGAATGACTGAACGACCAATACAGGACAAATACCTGCTATCACAGCGACACGCTATAATGCAGCGGTTTACTGTAAATGTTTATTTCTGATTAAATACAGTAAAGAACTGCAGTTGTTGGGTGTTTGGGTAGCTCGGTGAGTATTGACACTGACTATCACAGCTGGAATCCAGGGTGTGCTGAGTGACTCCAGCCAGGTCTCCTTAGCAACCAAATTGGCCCTGTTGCTAGGGAGGGTAGAGTTACATGGGGTAACCTCCTCGTGGTCGCTATAATGTGGTTCTCGCTCTCGGTGGGGCGTGTGATGAGTCACTCCAGTCAGGTCTCCTTAGCAACCAGATTGGCCCGGTTGCTAGGGAGGGTACAGTCACATGGGGTAACCTCATCGTGGTCGCTATAATGTGGTTCTCGTTCTCGGTGGGGCGTGTGGTGAGTGACTCCAGCCGGGTCTCCTTAGCAATCAAATTGGCCCTGTTGCTAGGGAGGGTAGAGTTACATGGGGTAACCTCCTCAAGGTCGCTATAATGTGGTTCTCGCTCTCGGTGGGGCGTGTGATGAGTCACTCCAGTCAGGTCTCCTTAGCAACCAGATTGGCCCGGTTGCTAGGGAGGGTACAGTCACATGGGGTAACCTCATCGTGGTCGCTATAATGTGGTTCTCGTTCTCGGTGGGGCGTGTGGTGAGTCACTCCAGTCAGGTCTTCTTAGCAACCAGATTGGCCCGGTTGTTAGGGAGGGTACAGTCACATGGGGTAACCTCCTCGTGGTCGCTATAATGTGGTTCTCGTTCTCGGTGGGGCGTGTGGTGAGTGACTCCAGCCAGGTCTCCTTAGCAACCAGATTGGCCCGGTTGCTAGGGAGGGTAGACTCACATGGGGTAACCATCTCATGGTCGCTATAATGTGGTTCTCGCTCTCGGTGGGGCAAAATATACGTCATAAAAGCTGTCCAATCAGGGTTTTTTTCAGCCCAATTTCAAATGTCCAATTCCCAATGCGCTCTAAGTCCTCGTGGTGGCATAGCGACTCAATCCGGGTGGCGGAGGACGAATCTCAGCTGCCTCCGTGTCTCAGACCGTCAATCCGCGCATCTTATCACGTGACTTGTTGAGCGCGTTACCACGGAGACGTAGCGCGTGTGGAGGCTTCACGCTATTCTCCGCAGCATCCACGCACAACTCGCCACACGCTACGCCACCATGAGGACTTGGGAATTGGACATTCGAAATTGGGCTGAAAAACCCCCTGATTGGACAGCTTTTATGACGTAAATTTTGCAATGGAGCTTGCTGAACATCCGACGCCTGTCCCGAACTGTAATGGGCAACATAGCTCCTATGATGAGAAGAACCAGGTATGCTTGAGGTCAGTATTAAAGGCAAATCACTTCCTGTTTTTGGTCCGTTTAGACGTCTTTGGTCCATGCTGCGTTCATATATCAGTCGAACTGCACCAGAGTTCATTTGGAAGCGGACCGAGACCCGCTATTCAGGCGGTCTTGATCCGCTTGATTGGTGCGCACCAAGGTTCGGGTGAACAATCGCACCAGAGTTCGTTTTAATCGAACCAAACCTGCCACGTGTGAACACCCCCTTTCATATCAGGACAGTCAGGGAGGTAATCGAATTTATTTTCTCATCTAAATCACAGTGAATATTGTCTTGAGAATGTCATTTGTGCCAAATGTTCTGTTAAAAAGAGTTTTAGAAAGTAACTGAATGTTGTAATTAGTAATCTGATTACTTTTTTGATGCAATGACGTGACTCTAGAAACGGAGCGATTCTTTAAACAGAAGATTGTGTCATCCATACGAAGTCCTGTACTGATGGTCAATCATTAAACTCGGATTTGTTTACATTTTTTCATCATGTACTGACCTATAGTACACTACATACACCAGCACAGATATGTGACCTCCTCCAGTAACACCCGAATCATTGCAGGGAAACTGCAGTCATGCTTCATTATTTCAGTGTGAGTTCACAAATTGAAGTTTTTTGACCTCTCTGTTGTGATGTGGGACTTTATGACCAGCTGTGTTATCGTCACTAATGTAATGCATCCAGCAGCACGCTCAGAATCATAAACATTGAAAATGCCGAATATGTTTTTGTGGCAAATGTAGAAATGAGCGGCCTGATCACCAAAACTAGATTGCTCCTGTTGTAATCAAGAGAAAGCATTTGTGTCATAGTGTTAATTACCACAAACATTCATTTCGACTCATCCCGCCTTTTCTTTAAAAAACAAAACAATGAGATGTGGAGTGCAAACCTGTGGTTGTGTTAACATATAGCGTAAAGTCCTTTTTGAGCCACAAATTGCATGAATGTTTTAATAAACGTAACCCTCCTATTGTCTTTCGGGTCACTTTTGACCCGTATTAAAACCATTAAAAATGCATAAATTCTTCATTAGTCTTTAAACGGCACTAAACAAAAATCAGTTCTCTGATTATAAAAGAAAATAATGATATGTACTGTACTGTATATACTGTATATATATATATATATAAATATAACATAAACATATATATTTATAAAATGATACTCTACTATATATACAGTATATATAACATTTACTGTACTGTATATACTATATATATATATATATATAAACATGTAATGTACTGTATATACAGTATATATATATATTTATAAACATAATTTACTGTATATACAGTATATATAACATGTAATGTACTATATATACAGTATATATATATATATATAAAACATGTAACGTACTATATATACAGTATATATACATTTATAAACATACTTTACTCTATAGGAGCACAAAATCGTTGCAGTATTTATAATGTATTCTCCAGCAATCCCTGGTCAAAAATGACCCAAAGACAATAGGAGGGTAAACATACTGAATGAATGCATTAAATCGCCAGCCCTTGTTTTCTTTTATTTGCATTGTTGCTAAAGGGCTGTTTGAATGTTCTGAGGGTACGTTCAGCACTTTTACAGGGGGATCGTCACATATACTGTATGATTTATGTTTCTGAATCTGAAATGTTGTGCTTCATCGACTGGTCCGTAAAACATCTCATATAAATCTGAACGATCAGAGCTTTTTTTTTACACATACAAACTGTACAATTACCGATCCGGCGTTGTCTGAGAATTTCCCATCTGTTTTGACATTTCTAGCAATGCAAGGGAGACAACGCAAACACTGACGGTAAAGTCGGAACATTTGAACGTAAAGAAGAAGAAACGAGACACAGCTTGTCAAAACATTTTCAGAACACAACGTATGGAAATCTTTTTTTTACAACACCGTTTCAAAGCGCTCAGGTTGATACTGTCCCCGTCTCTCACAGTCTGTGTAAAAGCTGAGACACATTCTGTATAGAGTAATAAAATATTATTATAATTATGAACATTTTTTGTTTTTCTTTTAGAGTGCACATCGTTCGGGATATAAATGACGTGTGTAGGGATCTGCAGGCCTTTCAGACGCAATCTGGGTCCGTTCCAAAACCCGTTTGCGTCCCGTTTTATCACTTGATTCTCTTTAGAGGAACGTCAGAGCGAATCGCAGGCTGCTGTGTGTAGATGCGACATTCTCTGACGACAGCGGCATGACGTCATTTCCTGATGCGCGGATAAAGGCCGCGGCTACCGTCAGAACGCTCCCGGCATCGTCCTTTCCGCGTCGGGAGTCAATGTGGTCCATTTGCGCGGGATTCAAACGTGGCATTCCAGCACATGGGGACGATATAAATGCGTAAAAAATAGCCCATCTGTGATGTTAGAAACATTGACGTCTGGTGTTGATGTTCAGGTGTCGGGGAACGTTTTGTAACCTGAAGGCACTTCTTTTTTAATGGCAGAAATTCTGTCACTGGTGTTGGCAACGGCGACGAACAAAACTGAAGTGATCTAGTCATTATTCCGCATTGTCCCGCAGGTCTCATCCCGTAAATGCACCTTCACTGGGTTTTCCTGTCACTCCGCGGCTCAGAAACTTGTGCACAGTGTTTGAAATCAGGCTGCTACTTACAGTATGTCGGGGTATAAAAGCAACATTGAGTTTAGTGTTTATGTGCAAAACAAACAAAACTAAACAAAACAGAAAAACAGGGTTTGTTTGCCAAGAGCATGATTTGACAGTCTTTCCTCCATTTCAGATGAATCTTTACACCCCGATGTTGAAGTTGTCATTGTGCTTTTCAAACTGTTTCCAGGTCAGTGTTTAAACCGTCAGTCGGGTCCAGACATGCCCGCTGGTGCCCGATGCTCCGCCAGTAAATTGCTCTCAGATGTCCTCCTGAGAGTGCAGTTGGCAGAGCACGATATTTATCAAAGAAAAGTGAGCGAATCTTTATTAATGTTCTGTTTGTAGTTGTTTCATGATAGTTTGGCATGTTGAGAGAGTGTTGTGCCTCCTCAGCAAGCCGAAAGCAGGAATCTTTGGTGATTCATTGTTAAGGGACGCATCTGGAGTCTTCTCCCATGTGGAGCGTCACCTCTGACGAAACAACAGCGTAAAGAACAGCGTGACGCACAACGGCCATATACTGCAGACTGTGTGTGGAGCCGTTCCTCTGATAGCTGTGAGAGACAGAGAGACAGACAGAGACACAGAGAGACAGACAGAGACACAGAGAGAGACAGACAGATAGACAGAGACAGACAGAGACACAGAGAGACAGACAGAGACACAGAGATGGACAGAGACACAGAGAGACAGACAGAGACACAGAGATGGACAGAGACACAGAGAGACAGACAGAGACACAGAGACGGACAGAGACACAGAGAGACAGACAGAGACACAGAGATGGACAGAGACACAGAGAGACAGACAGAGACACAGAGACGGACAGAGACACAGAGACGGACAGAGACACAGAGAGACAGACAGAGACACAGAGACGGACAGAGACACAGAGACGGACAGAGACACAGAGAGACAGACAGAGACACAGAGATGGACAGAGACACAGAGACGGACAGAGACACAGAGATGGACAGAGACACAGAGAGACAGACAGAGACACAGAGATGGACAGAGACACAGAGAGACAGACAGAGACACAGAGAGACAGACAGAGACACAGAGATGGACAGAGACACAGAGAGACAGACAGAGACACAGAGACAGACAGAGACACAGAGACGGACAGAGACACAGAGAGACAGACAGAGACACAGAGAGACAGACAGAGACACAGAGAGACAGACAGAGACGGACAGAGACACAGAGAGAGACAGACAGAGACACAGAGACGGACAGAGACACAGAGAGACAGACAGATAGACAGAGACGTACAGAGACACAGAGAGAGACAGACAGATAGACAGAGACGTACAGAGACACAGAGAGACAGACAGATAGACAGAGACGGACAGAGACACAGAGAGACAGACAGAGACACAGAAATGGACAGAGACACAGAGAGACAGACAGATAGACAGAGACAGACAGAGACACAGAGAGACAGACAGATAGACAGAGACGGACAGAGACACAGAGAGACAGACAGAGACACAGAGACGTACAGAGACACAGAGAGACAGACAGATAGACAGAGACAGACAGAGACACAGAGAGACGGACAGAGACACACAGAGACACAGAGAGACAGACAGAGACACAGAGAGACAGACAGAGACACAGAGAGACAGACAGAGACACAGAGAGAGACAGACAGAGACACAGAGACGGACAGAGACACAGAGACGGACAGAGACACAGAGAGACAGACAGATAGACAGAGACGTACAGAGACACAGAGAGAGACAGAGACACAGACAGATGTACAGAGAGACAGACAGAGAGACAGACAGACAGAGAGACGGACAGAGAGACAGACAGACATACATACAGACAGAGAGATAGAGAGAGACAGACAGACAGAGAGAAAAAAAACATGGTATAATGAATGTAAAAAAGAATTATTCACAAAATAAGCAGTCAAGAAAATGTCCGGGCCATATTTCACCCCCAAAAAGAAAGAAAATTATAAATAATTAACAATTGTGCAATTTAAATTAGCAATTTATTTAACATTACTCTTGTGAAAATTAAATCATGCACCTCCATTTTCATCACTGTAATGCAATAAATAAACACAATTGTGAAGTATTTTTAAATCATGGGAATATATATACATAAAATTAATTTATTGAAACTTCCAGGTTCATGTTCAGCTCAATCGACAGCATTTAAGGCGTAATGATGATCACCACACAAATGATTTTCGACTCGTCACTCATTTTCTTTAACAGTGTGTTCCAGTGAGACACTTCCAATGCAAGTCTATGGGGTTTAATCTGTAAACATTAAAATACTCACTGTTATAAAAATATAGACACAAGACAATATGTGTGTTAACATGATTTTACTGTCATTAAATCACTCACTGACCACATCTCTGGAAAGATATGGCCAATTATACAACTCTGTTGCCATGACGACACATCACTGTAAACACTATAAATTCAATTTAAACAACTTTACAGCTCAAATAATACACAAGAGGTTTAACAAAATTAATGTAAGTGCTTTTATAAAATTATAGGCGTCACATTTCTGCCTTTAAACCTTCTGAAAATTGTCCCCATTGACTTCCATTGTAAGTGTCTCACTGGAACACACACCCCCCCACCCCAATGTGGAACGCACAAATCCCAATACGCTCTACATCCTCGTGGTGGCGTAGTGACTCGCCTCAATCCGTGTGGTGGAGGATGAATCTCAGTTGCCCCCGCGTCTGAGACCGTCAATCCGCGCATCTTATCACGTGACTTGTTGAGCACGTTACCATGGAGACGTAGCGTGTGTGGAGGCGTCACGCTATTCTCCGCTGCATCCACGCACAACTCACCACACGCCCCACCGAGAGCGAGAACCACATTATAGCGACCACAAGTAGGTTACCCCATGTGACTCTACCCTCCCTAGCAACCGGGCCAATTTGGTTGCTAAGGAGACCTGACTGGAGTCACTCCCTGGATTCAAACTCACGACTCCAGGTGTGATAGTCAGCATCAATACTCGCTGAGATACCCAGAACCCCATGGGACACAGATTTTGAAATGCTCTTTTTATTTGGGGGTGAATTAAGACAGGGACATTTCTTGGTAAGATTCACCCAAAACACAGTTAGCTCCTGTAATGTACTCATGTGTGTTTACAGTTAGTCATGAATATTCATTTGTAATACCTGAATATACAACACACACAAAATCTACATATTATATTTTATAATACATGCAACTTCTCGTGCAGAAGTGTTTTATCATTCTTTAGATGTCTGTGAGTCTGGGTAGAGCAAATAACAAGATTAACTTCATTTCATGATTCAGTTTTGATTCCTCCAGAAAGGAAAAGCAGATTTTTTTAACTGCTCGCAAAGAGCGAGTTTTATTTCTGCCACTATCAAGTCTCGTCAGTTCCTTCCGCCGGCCTCGTTTCTGTTCTTCTCTTTGTTAACTCTCTCGTGTAATTACGGAGCTCTCCTGGACAAAATTGTGGTTGCTGGTGCGTGTGCAATTACGGGCTGGTTGCCATGGAGATACATGCTTGATACATACGATTGGATGGTGGGTCGGGGCATTCGCCCTCCTCAAGAGTTGCATCATCGACAGCGATGTCTCCCTCGATGCCCGGACCACGAATCCCTTCAAATATCACCTGTGAGCCAGAATACACAGAACACTTCACACAAGCCGTTTCTACAGTCTGTAAATCATTGTGTGTCATGTGATTACAGCACAACAGAGATGCACATCTATAAATGCACATCTATAAATGCACATCTATAAATGCACATCTATAAATGCAAATCTATAAATGCACTTCTATAAATGCACTTCTATAAATGCACATCTATAAATGCCCATCTATAAATGCACTTCTATAAATGCACATCTATAAATGCACATCTATAATGGCACATCTATAAATGCACATCTATAAATGCATATCTATAAATGCACATCTATATATGCACTTCTATAAATGCCCATCTATAAATGCACTTCTATAAATGCACTTCTATAAATGCCCATCTATAAATGCATATCTATAAATGCCCATCTATATATGCACCTCTATAAATGCACATCTATAAATGCACATCTATAATGGCACATCTATAAATGCACATCTATAAATGCATATCTATAAATGCACATCTATATATGCACTTCTATAAATGCCCATCTATAAATGCACTTCTATAAATGCACTTCTATAAATGCCCATCTATAAATGCATATCTATAAATGCACATCTATATATGCACCTCTATAAATGCCCATCTATAAATACAAATCTATAAATGCACTTCTATAAATGCACATCTATAAATGCCCATCTATAAATGCATATCTATAAATGCACATCTATATATGCACTTCTATAAATGCACTTCTATAAATGCACATCTATAAATGCCCATCTATAAATGCACTTCTATAAATGCACATCTATAAATGCACTTCTATAAATGCACTTCTTTAAATGCACATCTATAAATGCACATCTATAAATGCACTTCTATAAATGCACTTCTATAAATGCACTTTTATAAATGCATATCTATAAATGCACATCTATAAATGCACTTCTATAAATGCACTTCTTTAAATGCACTTCTATAAATGCACATCTATAAATGCACATCTATAAATGCACTTCTATAAATGCACTTCTATAAATGCATATCTATAAATGCACTTTTATAAATGCATATCTATAAATGCACATCTATAAATGCACATCTATAAATACAAATCTATAAATGCACATCTATAAATGCACTTTTATAAATGCCCATCTATAAATGCACTTCTATAAATGCACATCTATAAATGCACATCTAAAAATGCACTTCTATAAATGCACATCTATAAATGCACATCTATAAATGCACATCTATAAATGCACTTTTATAAATGCACATCTATAAATGCCCATCTATAAATGCACTTCTATAAATGCACATCTATAAATGCACATCTATAAATGCACATCTATAAATGCACTTCTATAAATGCACTTCTATAAATGCATATCTATAAATGCATATCTATAAATGCCCATCTATAAATGCCCATCTATAAATGCACTTCTATAAATGCACATCTATAAATGCACATCTATAAATGCACATCTATAAATGCACTTCTATAAATGCACTTCTATAAATGCATATCTATAAATGCATATCTATAAATGCCCATCTATAAATGCACTTCTATAAATGCACATCTATAAATGCACATCTATAAATGCACATCTATAAATGCACATCTATAAATGCATATCTATAAATGCCCATCTATAAATGCACATCTATAAATGCACATCTATAAATGCACATCTATAAATGCATATCTATAAATGCCCATCTATAAATGCACTTCTATAAATGCACTTCTATAAATGCACTTCTATAAATGCACTTCTATAAATCTACACTTTCACTTTCACCGTTTTTTGCCGATTCGCATTCTTTGTGCATATCACCATCTACTGATCGGGGATGGTCAAAGGAGGAGATTTATAGGAAAAATATAAAATTTTGATCTGTTTCTCACCCACACCTATCATATCACTTCTGAAAACATTAATTAAACCACTGGAATACTTTTATGCTGCCTTTATGTGATTTTAGAGCTTCAGGTCACCATTCACTTGCATTGTATGAACCAACAGAGCTGAAATATTCTTCTAAAAATCTTAATTTGTGTTCTGCAGATGAAAGAAAGTCACACACATCTGGGACGGCATGAGGGTGAATAAATGATGACAGAATTTTAATTTAGGGGTGAACGGTCTCTTTAAAATGTGATTTAAAAACAAAACACAGTTTTAGTCCCTTGTGGCTTTCCGTAGTTCAATGCACATTGTGCACATTTGTCAGTTCTGAAGCCTGTTATTGATTCATTTTAAGTTAGTTTGGAAGATCGCAGGATGTACATAAGCTAAAAGATTTGGCAACGTTTGCGAGGTTCTGTGTTGCAAACATCCTGGCTTGTGAATTAAAGTTGGCAAATATCTCGAGCACATCTGTATCTGAACCCTGCAAAAAACAGTCACCAACAACAAAGTGTGTGGACACTGAATGGCATCTATATTTGGTATTTTACAGTAGGAAGACCGTTATCATTAAGTTAATAACACATAGCTCCGCCCATGTGTCACAGATGTGCATTTAACAGCATTTATATATATATATACGGTATGTTATACACTTGTATGCACTCATGACCGTGCATGACAGAATAACTGTTAGCTCAATGATTCTGTCGTTCACTCACCTGGAAAGATGAAATGGGATGGATGCTAATTTTGGCCTGTCTCCATCGGTCCCCTTGGTTCCCGCTGAGAGACCAGACCGGTCCGGCGTCTGAAGTGGACTGACCTTTCTGCTTCACAAACGCATTCAGACTGCCTGCGGGACAAATCCAATCAATTCATTTAACCATGTACATCAGTGCAGTTCAGCAGCGTAACTGTCAAACTGATGATCCGAAACTAGTGAAAGGCTCGTTTTTGATCTTGGGAAATGTATTTCTACATGTTAGATATCTGGAAATGGATTTTGTATGCAATAAAATGGAAAGTAGTTAAAGATATCTAATAAGACATTCATAGATATGTGAAATTAACATTGACAGTAGCAACCAAATTACTGAATTTTTTCCAGGGCGTGCTGAGTGACTCCAGCCGGGTCTCCTTAGCAACCAAATTGGCCTGGTTGCTAGGGAGGGTAGAGTCACATGGGGTAACCTCCTCGTGGTCGCTATAATGTGGTTCTCTCTCTCGGTGCGGCATGTGGTGAGTGACTCCAGCTAGGTCTCCTTAGCAACCAAATTGGCCTGGTTGCTAGGGAGGGTAGAGTCACATGGGGTAACCTCCTCGTGGTCGCTATAATGTGGTTCTCGCTCTCGGTCACCCGGATTGAGGCGAGTCACTACGCCACCACGAGGACTTGGAGCGCATTGGGAATTGGGCGTTCCACATTGGGGGAAAAACAAATGTGTGTTCCAGTGAGACACTTATAATGGAAGTCAATGGGGACAATTTTTGGAGGGTTTAAAGGCAGAAATGTGACGGTTATAATTTTATAAAAGCACTTACATTAATTCCTCTGTTAAAACTCTTGTGTGTTATTTGAGCTGTAAAGTTGTTTAAATTGAAATTTTAGGGTTTACAGCGTTACGTCGTCATGGCAACAGAGTTGTAAATTGTCTCTATTTTTCCACAGATGTGTTCAGTGAGTGATTTAATGACAGTAAAATCATGTTAACACACATACTGTTTATGTCTTGTGTCTATACTTTTATAACAGTGAGTATTTTAATGTTTACAGATTAAACCCCATAGACTTGCATTGGAAGTGTCTCACTGGAACACACTTCCACACTTTTTTGTGCGAATCAATATTACGCCACAAATGCTGTTAGGGTTATCATAACTTGTAATGAACCTGGAACAATGTGACAAGTTATTTTTGGTACATCATAATCCTAAAAGTACCCAAACATGCTAGGGTACTGCTCGGTGGCGACTGCAGGGTTGAGAAATATTTAAGGTGAAATGAAATCGTTAATAGCCGTGAAGAAGGATCGTTCCCCTCCTCTCATTAAAGTCTGCCCAGTCGACCGGCACTGATAAACAGACTCATTTAGAGATGAATAAGTTGTTCTCTGGATTCTGGACGTGATGTATTGTAGTCAGTGAAGGGGTCTCGCACACAATTACATGATCCCTCGTCACTAATGGAAACGCTCTGATCCCGCTCCTCTTCCAGAGATGACAGGCACTCAGTGCGAGTGTTTACTTTGAGCTCTGGGATTTACCCGGTAAACAAACTCAAAGAGAAGAACTGCACAGGCAAACTTTGAAGTGAGCTTTATTAATTAGCTCTGACCTCATCGCAGGTGATAAACTGCAGCGGCTGTCAGCTGATCTGATGGCGTTCCCGTCGGCATGCTGCCCCACTTCCTCTTGCGGCGAGATACAGCAAACTAACGTTTGTTTCATCAAATATTACAGGAATTCATTTTTTATTTCAGTCACATGAACGTGATGCATTTTGATGAAAATGTCTTTTAAATTTGGACGCTATTTCACCAGGTCAAATTCATTCATTTTAGTCTATTTTACTTTAAAACAGCATGCAAATTTAGTCAACAAAAACAACATATTTTGGTTGACGATAATGTGAAAAATGACAAAAACATGTAACAAACTGTAACAGACCAAATATTCAAATATTTAGATAAAAGTAAGCGCTACTTATAATTATTTAAACGTGTATCAACTATATTAAAGTTTATATGTATAATACGTTTAATATGTGAAATTGGAGTTTGAATGCAGGGTGTGCTGAGTGACTCCAGCCAGGTCTCCTTAGCAACCAAATTGGCTCGGTTGCTAGGGAGGGTAGAGTCACATGGGGTAACCTCCCCGTGGTCGCTATAATGTGGTTCTCGCTCTCGGTGGGACGTGTGGTGAGTGACTCCAGCCAGGTCTCCTTAGCAACCAAATTGGCTCGGTTGCTAGGGAGGATAGAGTCACATGGGGTAACCTCCTCGTGGTTGCCGCGGAGAATAGCTTGAAGCCTCCACACGTGCTACGTCTCTGCGGTAACGCGCTCAACAAATTGGAGGGAAAAAAGTGTCCTAAAAACCTGAGCTCTGAAGTAATAACGTATTATGAATATTCTGATGTATTAGCGACTTATTATGTCATTACATATACCACATTTTTACAATGTAAATGATGCATTCTGACAAGCGCGTCATTTAGTTCATTTCTTCTTTGTTTGTGGGGATGTAAGTTGTAGATGTGGATTGTGATTAATGTCACATATATCGGCTGTTTCAGTGAGGTAATTAACCGTTAACGTTTGTTGTACAGGAGATCATACCATGACTGGATTATTTACATTAATTCCTTTTTAGATTTATCGTTCTTTTTTTTCTCCCCAATCTGTAACGCTCAATTCCCAATGTGCCCGAAGTCCTCGTGGTGGTGTAGTGACTCGCCTCAATCCGGGTGCGGAGGACGAATCACAGTTGCCTCCGCGTCTGAGACCGTCACTCCACGCATCTTATCACGTGGCTTGTTGAGCGTGTTACCGTGGAGACGTAGCGCGTGTGGAGGCTTCACGCTATTATCTGCGGCATCCATGCACGCCACACAGAGAGCGAGAACCACATTATAGCCACCATGAGGAGGTTACCCCATGTGACTCTACCGTCCCTTGCAACCGGGACAATTTGGTTGCTAAGGAGACCTGGCTGGAGTCACTCACCACACGCCCCACCGAGAGCGAGAACCACATTATAGTGACCACGAGGAGGTTACCCCATGTGACTCTACCCTCCCTAGCAACCGGGCCAATTTAGTTGCTAAGGAGACCAGACTGGAGTCATTCGTCTTTTGTCGTACCCCTACGCCCACATCTGTAATTTCGTTGACGTTAGGAGCACTGTGCAGGACCAATGCAATTCAAGTTACAATTATATTTATAGTACTACACTAGTATTATTCCACTAACAGCAGTGTGATAACAGCTCAGATGTTTTCAACATAGTAAAGATTCTTTAGTTACAAGCTACTTTTTCAAATGAGACAAAACGTTACATCGGTGTCTTTTGTCACTTTGCAACAATCAAACACACTTTTTTCGCATTACTCCACATCAGTGTTGAGTAGTTCAACCAAAATGTGCAACAAACTTGACACAATTCTATTGATGCACTAATCAAAAACGAACCGAATCATCCTCTGTACTCATATACACAGAACACAATGATCTAAAAGCACTTTTTGGAACCCTGGCTGGACAAACGACACATTGATGCATTACAGTCTGTGTCTCTGGACTCGTGACACATATCACAGAGAGACGTGATGCCTTTTTGCCAGCCTCGGATCCAAAGTGTCTCTCCTTTCAAGCAGAAAGCAGATAGCTCACTCGAGGGAGCATCGAATCGAGGAGAGCATCCGAGCGGTCTGCAGGAAAAGCTCTCACAGGCTCTGCTCACTGCACTGCAAAATTGCTCCATGTTGCCACAACACGTGCATTTACCGCTCTGAATGGAACATGTTTCGCAACATGTCAGCACATGTGACAGTAATGGATGTGTCGAGCTCTGACTGTTGCATGCACAGCGGCTGTCGTACCGTAGAACGTCGAGGGGTTTGACGTGACCTGTCTAACGCTTCGACTCGACATGCTAATGGTACAGACATCAGCTGTGAGAGCTTCTGCAAAAAGCTGTGAGCGTATGAGCATCTCTAGGGCATTTCAATGGATACTGGAAACACTCTGATCACTCACCCCCCTCCAAATAATGTAAAGTTTCTGCCAAAACGGCAGAGTTAAACCATTAATCTGAGGTGTCCTTGGAAGGGTTTATTCCAGCTTGATCCCATGAACATTACGTAACCGTGGCAACATGTTTGCCAAACGAAATGACTTGCTTCATTCCACGTTTGGGTGCAGTTTCCCAGGGAAATGTCCAGCGGGGGGCCAAAAGCGAGTGCAGCGGTGTCGTAATCAGACGAGGTTTTTAAGTTGAATACAACATGGAGGTTTTAATGAGTAAAACGTACCTCCCTAACCAACAACTTGAACCTAAACCTAACCGATAGGTCGCTTCAATGACACTTTGGTCTCGCTCGTGTCAGCTTGCTTGTTTGGCTGACTGGATCCAGAGGAATGGCCGCCATCTGCGAGGGAAGGAGGTGCTCGCTGCCAGCCGCCTGGAGCGGTGGAGCCGCTGCCAGGGGCAAAGGGGCGCGCTACCGGCCGCCAGAACACGGAGTGGCGTTCCATCCACCGGGGGTCATAGGACTCGCTGCTGTCCACCCGGGGAGGAGCGGCTGTCGTCCACCAGAGGATGGAGGAGTGGTCGAGGACCAGGCGATGGCATGTCTGGGAACCAGCAAGCAAAGGCGAGGCCGGAAGTGCAGTGCCCATCATGCCGGGTATTTCCCGGCCTGAGGCAAAGGAGGGCGGAGTGTGACGAGGAGGATGGCGGGGCCGGGCCGTGAGTCCGCACTGTCGGCCCCCAATCAGGCTAATCAGCCAAGGAGAGGGATTAAGCCGAGCCGGACGTGGCAGTTCGGGAGAGAGAGAGCCACACGCAGCTGCCGTGTTTGCGTTTGTGTTTTGTGTCTTATTGTTTAAGTTTTCATTGCAAAATATTACTTTGATGCTTCGTCCGGTTCCTGCCTCCTCCTTTCCCATTTTAACCCTGTTATATTGGTGCCGAAACCCAGGAAGGAAGTTCGGAGGAATGGCCGCAATCCACGAGGGGAGGAGGTGCTCGCTGACGGCCGCCTGGAGCGGTGGAGCCGCTGCCAAGGGCAGAGGGGCACGCTACCAGCTGCCATAGGGGCGTTCCATCCACAGGGGGTCGTAGGACTCACTGCTGTCCGCCCGGAGAGGAGCGGCTGTCGTCCACCAGAGGATGGAGGAGTGGTCGAGGACCAGGCGATGGCATGTCTGGGAACCAGCAAGCAAAGGCGAGGCCGGAAGGGCAGCACCCATCATGCCGGGTATTCCCCGGCCTGAGGCAAAGGAGGGCGGAGTGTGACAAGGAGGATGGCGGGGCCGGGCCGTGAGTCCGCACTGCAGGCCCCAATCGGGCTAATCAGCCAAGGAGAGGGATTAGGCCGAGCCGGACATGGCAGTTCGGGAGAGAGAGAGCCACACGCAGCTGCCATGTATGCGTTTGTGTTTTGTGTCTTATTGTTTAAGTTTTCATTACAAAATATTACTTTGATGGTTCAAACCGAACCGGTTCCTGCCTCCTCCATTTCCATTTTAACCCTGTTACCGATGCATTTTTTAAATAGTTAACGTAGTGCGTCATGAGGGTTGCCTTTTTAAAATGACATGTCAAGTTAAACTTTTAAAAAGCCTAGTGTGACTTTCTGTAAAGCTGCTTTGAAACAATCTGTTTTGTTAAAGTCAAGCTACAAATACAATGGAAGCATAAAGTGAGATCAGACTTACCGATATGTTTGCCGTACATGTGGTAATAGAATGTGAAGCAGTACGCTGGCGGGCTGGTGATGCTGTAGGGGTTTTTAGGGGCGACGTTAAACGTGGGGCTCAGCAGACGTGCCGTATCGCCCTGTTTACGAGGTCTGGATGTCTCGATGTACATATAGAAACCTGTTGGTGATACAAACACAATAAAGTGACACAATAATCCACAAGAGACCAAAGCAACAAAACACTGGCATAGGCAATATGATTTAAGACACTATACATCATTTAATACATTAATCATAATACTAAACTATTTTTCTGTCATGCATTATATTACATTAGTACAACGGAATAATTGAACTCTCTGTAGGACTCTTCGACTGTAATGAAACGTCGGACAGTTTGGCAGCATTAGGGTGATTAAAGTGAATGTATTATTTACATGAGCAGCTATCCCATAGAGGACTCGCTAACTACCATTTCGTACCTTAAGAGCTTCCAACCGGCGCCGCCTTCTCGTTATCAAAAGCCTCTTTGTGCATGTGTCAATGCATGAACCGGAATACCGTTCCGCGGGAGCGGAGTCATTGGCTGCTGGAGGCATAGTCTCAGTTTGGGAATAGACAACCTCATTTAAAAAGGCGAATTTCATTCAAATGAAATTGCTCAGAGGGGTAATTGGAACTCGAGCGGATATGAATGCAATTGAAGATAACTTGTGGAAACAACACGAGGGATTAGGAGTTGCTCAGTTGCGAAATTCCAGAACTTTTCATCCGAAGAGACACGGAGCACCGGAAAGATAAGCTTCTTATGACAAACTGATTGTTTTATAATGAGGGATGGATTTCGACACTGACGGGTTCGGGTTACCTACCCTGCTTGGAGCCGCTACGATCACCGCTGGGGCCCGTGTTTGGCGTGTATTTAGTGTCACGGGTGGCCGCGCTGTGTCTCGTCCAATCAAAGTCATCGTTCTGGTCTTGAGTGAACATGCAAATGGACTCCTCTTCAAAGCTGCAATGAAACTCCCCTGAAAACAAACAAACAAAACAAAACAAAACAAAACAATAATTGAAACAAGTGAAATGATGGAAAAGAGCAGTGTGAACATTATGCTCAACATCTCCTTTTGTGTTCCACAGAAGAAAGTCATGCAGGTTTGGAATGATGTGAGTAAGTGCTATTACTTTAACACAAACAACCCAAAAATGTTAAATCTCTGATGTGTGATTTTCTGGGAAGTCATTGAAATTCAGGAGGTGTTTGTAGATAAATATTCATTGATTTTTTTAAATCTAGTAAGGAGCGGCGTGACCTTCGGGTAGGGAGCATCTAAAGTGTTTTTTGAGTGACTGGGATTATGGCCTCTCGCTGAAGACCGTCACAGGGCCGCAAGCTCTTGACTCGGGCACTCGCTCCACGCCTGAGAATTTAAATGGAGGTTTTACCCCCAATGAGAACGCTAATGCTACTTCCACTGCGAGAGATCAGGACAACTGAACTAAATCACCTCAAGAGCGTAAAAAAAGAGAGGAGAGAGAGAGAGTTGGAAAGATGAAAGGACTAAAGGAGTGGAGGAAGATGAAAGAATGGAAAAGAAAGATGGAAATATTTCAATAAAGATGTTGTTGCTCTAAAAGTTGTAAGAACATTTAGAAAACTTTTTCTTTATAAAGAAAGAAATGAGAGATGAAGGACTTAAGGAAGGAAGATAAATGAAAGAAAGAAAGAAAGATAGATAGAAAGAAAGGAGAGATGAAAGAAGGAAGGGAGATGAAAGAAAGACAGAAAAAAGAAAGAAATATCAATGAATACTTACTCAGATGAGGGTTGATGGGAGCTGTAAAAAGAAAAAATGAGAACATTAATAATCTTTTAAAAAAATTAATAAATTTATTTTCATACATGTGCACATGAAGATCAGAATTATTGTTTCTTAAACGCAATGACATGTTACTTGTGTTCAGTCACTTGTGTTCAGTCACTTGTGTTCAGTTACTTGTGTTCAGTCTCTTGTGTTCAGTCTCTTGTGTTCAGTCACTTGTGTTCAGTCACTTGTGTTCAGTCTCTTGTGTTCAGTCACTTGTGTTCAGTCACTTGTGTTCAGTCACTTGTGTTCAGTATCTTGTGTTCAGTCTCTTGTGTTCAGTCACTTGTGTTCAGTCACTTGTGTTCAGTCTCTTGTGTTCAGTCTCTTGTGTTCAGTCTCTTGTGTTCAGTCACTTGTGTTCAGTCACTTGTGTTCAGTCTCTTGTGTTCAGTCACTTGTGTTCAGTCACTTGTGTTCAGTCTCTTGTGTTCAGTCACTTGTGTTCAGTCTCTTGTGTTCAGTCTCTTGTGTTCAGTCACTTGTGTTCAGTCTCTTGTGTTCAGTCACTTGTGTTCAGTCTCTTGTGTTCAGTCTCTTGTGTTCAGTCTCTTGTGTTCAGTCTCTTGTGTTCAGTCTCTTGTGTTCAGTCACTTGTGTTCAGTCTCTTGTGTTCAGTCACTTGTGTTCAGTCTCTTGTGTTCAGTCTCTTGTGTTCAGTCTCTTGTGTTCAGTCTCTTGTGTTCAGTCACTTGTGTTCAGTCTCTTGTGTTCAGTCTCTTGTGTTCAGTCACTTGTGTTCAGTCTCTTGTGTTCAGTCACTTGTGTTCAGTCTCTTGTGTTCAGTCACTTGTGTTCAGTCTCTTGTGTTCAGTCACTTGTGTTCAGTCACTTGTGTTCAGTCACTTGTGTTCAGTCTCTTGTGTTCAGTCACTTGTGTTCAGTCTCTTGTGTTCAGTCACTTGTGTTCAGTCTCTTGTGTTCAGTCTCTTGTGTTCAGTCTCTTGTGTTCAGTCACTTGTGTTCAGTCTCTTGTGTTCAGTCACTTGTGTTCAGTCTCTTGTGTTCAGTCTCTTGTGTTCAGTCTCTTGTGTTCAGTCACTTGTGTTCAGTCTCTTGTGTTCAGTCACTTGTGTTCAGTCACTTGTGTTCAGTCTCTTGTGTTCAGTCACTTGTGTTCAGTCTCTTGTGTTCAGTCTCTTGTGTTCAGTCACTTGTGTTCAGTCACTTGTGTTCAGTCTCTTGTGTTCAGTCACTTGTGTTCAGTCTCTTGTGTTCAGTCTCTTGTGTTCAGTCTCTTGTGTTCAGTCTCTTGTGTTCAGTCTCTTGTGTTCAGTCTCTTGTGTTCAGTCTCTTGTGTTCAGTCACTTGTGTTCAGTCTCTTGTGTTCAGTCTCTTGTGTTCAGTCTCTTGTGTTCAGTCTCTTGTGTTCAGTCACTCGTGTTCAGTCTCTCGTGTTCAGTCTCTCGTGTTCAGTCTCTCGTGTTCAGTCATTTGTGTTCAGTCACTCGTGTTCAGTCTCTCGTGTTCAGTCTATTGTGTTCAGTCACTTGTGTTCAGTCTCTTGTGTTCAGTCTATTGTGTTCAGTCACTTGTGTTCAGTCACTTGTGTTCAGTCTCTTGTGTTCAGTCACTTGTGTTCAGTCACTTGTGTTCAGTCACTTGTGTTCAGTCTCTTGTGTTCAGTCTATTGTGTTCAGTCACTTGTGTTCAGTCACTTGTGTTCAGTCTCTTGTGTTCAGTCACTTGTGTTCAGTCACTTGTGTTCAGTCACTTGTGTTCAGTCTCTTGTGTTCAGTCTCTTGTGTTCAGTCACTTGTGTTCAGTCTCTTGTGTTCAGTCATTTGTGTTCAGTCTCTTGTGTTCAGTCTCTTGTGTTCAGTCTCTTGTGTTCAGTCACTTGTGTTCAGTCACTTGTGTTCAGTCACTTGTGTTCAGTCTCTTGTGTTCAGTCTCTTGTGTTCAGTCACTTGTGTTCAGTCACTTGTGTTCAGTCTCTTGTGTTCAGTCATTTGTGTTCAGTCTCTTGTGTTCAGTCATTTGTGTTCAGTCACTTGTGTTCAGTCACTTGTGTTCAGTCTCTTGTGTTCAGTCACTTGTGTTCAGTCACTTGTGTTCAGTCACTTGTGTTCAGTCTCTTGTGTTCAGTCTCTTGTGTTCAGTCACTTGTGTTCAGTCTCTTGTGTTCAGTCATTTGTGTTCAGTCTCTTGTGTTCAGTCTCTTGTGTTCAGTCTCTTGTGTTCAGTCACTTGTGTTCAGTCACTTGTGTTCAGTCACTTGTGTTCAGTCTCTTGTGTTCAGTCTCTTGTGTTCAGTCACTTGTGTTCAGTCACTTGTGTTCAGTCTCTTGTGTTCAGTCATTTGTGTTCAGTCTCTTGTGTTCAGTCTCTTGTGTTCAGTCTCTTGTGTTCAGTCACTTGTGTTCAGTCTCTTGTGTTCAGTCTCTTGTGTTCAGTCACTTGTGTTCAGTCTCTTGTGTTCAGTCATTTGTGTTCAGTCTCTTGTGTTCAGTCTCTTGTGTTCAGTCACTTGTGTTCAGTCACTTGTGTTCAGTCTCTTGTGTTCAGTCACTTGTGTTCAGTCACTTGTGTTCAGTCACTTGTGTTCAGTCTCTTGTGTTCAGTCATTTGTGTTCAGTCTCTTGTGTTCAGTCTCTTGTGTTCAGTCTCTTGTGTTCAGTCGCTTGTGTTCAGTCGCTTGTGTTCAGTCTCTTGTGTTCAGTCGCTTGTGTTCAGTCTCTTGTGTTCAGTCTCTTGTGTTCAGTCGCTTGTGTTCAGTCTCTTGTGTTCAGTCTCTTGTGTTCAGTCACTTGTGTTCAGTCACTTGTGTTCAGTCTCTTGTGTTCAGTCTCTTGTGTTCAGTCACTTGTGTTCAGTCTCTTGTGTTCAGTCTCTTGTGTTCAGTCGCTTGTGTTCAGTCTCTTGTGTTCAGTCTCTTGTGTTCAGTCGCTTGTGTTCAGTCTCTTGTGTTCAGTCGCTTGTGTTCAGTCACTTGTGTTCAGTCACTTGTGTTCAGTCGCTTGTGTTCAGTCACTTGTGTTCAGTCGCTTGTGTTCAGTCACTTGTGTTCAGTCGCTTGTGTTCAGTCGCTTGTGTTCAGTCACTTGTGTTCAGTCGCTTGTGTTCAGTCTCTTGTGTTCAGTCACTTGTGTTCAGTCGCTTGTGTTCAGTCACTTGTGTTCAGTCGCTTGTGTTCAGTCGCTTGTGTTCAGTCTCTTGTGTTCAGTCGCTTGTGTTCAGTCACTTGTGTTCAGTCGCTTGTGTTCAGTCTCTTGTGTTCAGTCTCTTGTGTTCAGTCGCTTGTGTTCAGTCTCTTGTGTTCAGTCTCTTGTGTTCAGTCGCTTGTGTTCAGTCTCTTGTGTTCAGTCTCTTGTGTTCAGTCGCTTGTGTTCAGTCTCTTGTGTTCAGTCGCTTGTGTTCAGTCTCTTGTGTTCAGTCTCTTGTGTTCAGTCGCTTGTGTTCAGTCTCTTGTGTTCAGTCTCTTGTGTTCAGTCGCTTGTGTTCAGTCTCTTGTGTTCAGTCTCTTGTGTTCAGTCTCTTGTGTTCAGTCACTTGTGTTCAGTCTCTTGTGTTCAGTCATTTGTGTTCAGTCTCTTGTGTTCAGTCTCTTGTGTTCAGTCTCTTGTGTTCAGTCGCTTGTGTTCAGTCGCTTGTGTTCAGTCTCTTGTGTTCAGTCGCTTGTGTTCAGTCGCTTGTGTTCAGTCGCTTGTGTTCAGTCTCTTGTGTTCAGTCTCTTGTGTTCAGTCTCTTGTGTTCAGTCGCTTGTGTTCAGTCGCTTGTGTTCAGTCGCTTGTGTTCAGTCTCTTGTGTTCAGTCGCTTGTGTTCAGTCTCTTGTGTTCAGTCACTTGTGTTCAGTCACTTGTGTTCAGTCTCTTGTGTTCAGTCACTTGTGTTCAGTCTCTTGTGTTCAGTCTCTTGTGTTCAGTCTCTTGTGTTCAGTCTCTTGTGTTCAGTCGCTTGTGTTCAGTCGCTTGTGTTCAGTCGCTTGTGTTCAGTCTCTTGTGTTCAGTCGCTTGTGTTCAGTCTCTTGTGTTCAGTCACTTGTGTTCAGTCACTTGTGTTCAGTCTCTTGTGTTCAGTCACTTGTGTTCAGTCTCTTGTGTTCTGAGCATAAATAATGAGCTCATGGTTGTGATGTCATGATGTTCACATATACGGCAGAGAACAATCAGACATCCAACAATCACAATTTCAAATGATCAAGAGACATAATTATTGTTCATCTGATCCGGTTAATCAGTCAGACAGACAAAAGCATCTTCAGCTATGATCACAGAAATATGTCCAAATATAAAACACACAGTGAGAAAGATCAAAAACACTTTGCTCTCTTCTAAAGCGCTCTCTGACACACGGGACGATTGAAACTCCCTTCGGCTCAAATTACTCGTTACAATTATATTCTGTTATGAACTGACCAGCATTCTCAAGAGGAACATGAATTAATTACCATCAACAGTAGGATATGATGTAATTTCATGAAATGTTGACTTCCTCATTAATGTGTCTCACAGGCTGATGTAATGAGCTGCTGACAGTCAACAACATCACTGAGCGCGCTCAGAAGACAAACAACACAGACAGAGTGAATCTGTAAACAAACGGCAGATGCTCTGAAGAGAAGCTCCATTTTTCACACGACCTCCGTGACTGTTAATGTTTCATTTTATACATGTGGCTCATGCAAAAATAAATTATAGAGTGTGTTATTAAAAACAGCCTTTTTGAAGACTTAGTATCTGCTCAATTGTGTCAGATTTACCGAAATAAGCGTTCTATGTACATTTTATCGAGGCTTTCGATGTAACATTACATCAGTGCGCCTAATTATATACAGGACATAAATAATAATGTGTTAAAAATAACATAATTAATCACAGTATGACCTGATATTATTATAATATTAAAAATTATATTATTACATGTAATATTTATATTATTTTGATTTATTATAAATTAAAATGTCTTTATTTGGGGCTTTTTTCAGCAAATATTGATCTGTGTGATTAATTACAATTAATTTGATTAATTAATAATTGTATCATGCAAATAATTTGATATATATATTTTTTTTCGTCAGTTTATGTTATATGTCATATTTAGCAACAAAAATCTAATCAAATCTTATCAAAGTAAAATAATAAGGATTTTATTCAAATTGTTGTATAATATTTTTTTTTTAAATATTTAGTAAATAAAAAACTAAGCTAAAATAAATTAAATGTAAATCTTTAAATGCAAATAAATATAAATAAAAATATAAAATAATACATAAAAAATTAATTTAATAATAAATCAAAGCTTGCCATTAAAATCTTGACATTCAATTTGAACTATAAATAAAAAAATACTTAAACATTTTGAAACAAAAATCAACGTTCCGTTAAATTTGGAAAGTTATTGTTGTTAAATCTGAAAAAATTGTGCACTTTTATCAAGCGTAGTTTATTCAGCATTAAGTATTTTCCCATTTACTTGAAATGTGATGGTTAAACAACAGCAATTTCTTATGAAATATCACAAAAATGGTCTTGGAAATGACGGTAAAGGTCAAGGGTGACTAATAGCGACTAATAAAGTCTTTAGCCAGCAGTTCATTCTTGTGCTATAAATACAATCTCCACTGTCAAGAAGATAAATTTCAAACTGAATAAGTTTCAACGATCGATTTCTGTTCGTTGAATAGATGCGGCGCATCAGCGAAACCTCCAAACGTTGTTACCGTGACGTGATTTATGTAACACTTATGCAAACCAAAATTTATATGAATGCACTTGATTAAACGTGTTAATCACAAATAATCTCCTCCAAGCAAATGTGTGTTAAAGAATATTGAAAAGGTGAATGTTTTGGGAAATTAACAAATGCAGGAATTGTGAAAAGTGTCGAAAAAAGTGAGGTGAGGTTTATGTAAGCAGAAATATTACTTTCCCATTGCCACAGCATAAATCGATGTCCTTGTGAAGAATATTCACCATCTCAGTGTAAAGTTTATAACAATGCCACTGAACTGACACCAAATGCCACTAACACCCTCGACAACATGTGACAAGAGTACATTTTCCAACACTTGATAACAGACCGATTGTTTCACTTTTAATTGACTATAAAACAATTCCAGTGGCTCAGAAGTTTACATACACTAAGTTAACTGTGCCTTGGAAAATGCCATAATATGATGTCAAGCCTTTAACTAGCCAGTTAGCTTCTGATAGGAGGTGTACTGAATTGGAGGTGTACCTGTGGATGTATTTTAAGGCCTACATTCAAACTCAGTGCCTCTTTGCTTGACATCATGGGAAAATCAAAAGAAATCAGACAAGACCTCAGAAAAACAATTGTGGACCTCCACTAGTCTGGTTCATCCTTGAGAGCAATTTCCAAACGCCTGAAGGTGCCACGTTCATCTGTACAAACAATAGTACACAAGTATAAACACCATGTGACCACACAGTCATCACACCGCTCAGGAAGGAGACGCATTCTGTCTCCTAGAGATGAACGTAGTTTGTGCGAAAAGTGCAAATCAATCCCAGAACAACAGCAAAGGACCTTGTGAAGATGCTGGAGGAAACAGGTGGACGAGTATCTAGATCCACAGCAAAACCAGTCCTATATGGACATCACCTGAAAGGCTCAGCAAGGAAGAAGCCGCTGCTCCAAAACAGCCATATAAAAGCCAGAATACAGTTTGCAAGTGCACATGGGGACAAAGATCTTTGAGAAATGTCCTCTGGTCTGATGTAGCAAATATTGAACTGTTTGGCCATAATGACCATCATTATGTTTGGAGGAAAAAGGGTGAGGCTTAGAAGCCGAAGAACAGCATCCCATATTTGTGACTCTCAAACAATCCAGACGACAATAAACACTGAGTCACTTCACAGAAAACGTGTGGTTTAGTCCTTCATAGAAACACAAAATAATGTTGACTGTTATCAACCTGCATTATCATATTTGTGAAAAGCCATTTACCCAATGCTGAAAATCATAATTCAAGGACAAAAGAGATTCTTCCTGCAACAGAAGGGCTCTTTTGTCTGTTCGTAAGTCAAGAAATTGAACAACAAATTGAAATCTCTCTTATCTGTGAAATTGTGCTTGAAAGGGAAAATATGAAAAGTTGTTTGTGTTGTCTCGGTTATGCCACGGATTTCTACGGGTTGTTTAGAAGTCGCTGAGAGAGAGAGAGACAGAGAGAGAGAAAACTCTCACACCAGACAGAATCTGCATTTAAATGTAAAGCATGGGTCGGATCAGTAGACTTAAATAAATATGGATTTAACATTACACAGCCTACAACACTTGCATCAAACTTCCACATCGGAAAAACTTCTGTTTAAAAGCAGCTTGTGTTTACTGCTTATAAACTCCTCAGCCACATTCATCAGACGTAATGCAAAGATCAAGGTCACATAGACTTCATTTATCTCCGTTAAGTCGAGTCGACCCCAGTAAACAACATTATGCTTGCTTTCATGTTTCAATATCTTTAATAGAAAAAGATTAACAAGTAACCTCCCTTAAGAAGTTCTCGAGTCAGTCACGCAACAAGAGCTAATATCAGCGTGAGCAAACAAACGCTCGGTCTCGGATGATCTCGGTTTGTCTCTCTGGTGTCTGTGAAGCAAATGTTTCTCATTAAACTCTCTGACCTAAACCTTCAGACGAAACATCCACACTGTTTACTTGGGAGGAAACTTGATCAAAATAATTCAAATGAGATTTACCAAAAACATTGCAATTTATTTTTACATGACTCTCTCGCTGACCTCATTAAACAAAGGGAATGACTTGTGGTCAGTGGTTGCACTGACACGTCCCTTGAGCCTTAAAGTTAAAGAGGCTGTTTTTGCTACTGTACCTTTAAGAGTTCTACATGCACATGTCATGACTGGATAACCTCTTTGCATGGGAAAACATCTGCGATAGTTTAGACTGACATTCACAAGCATGTTAAGCAGTTGAGTGCAATACACCAGTTCATTATTTTGCGTTGCATCATCAAAGCTTTTTCTTGTTATTCTATCTTCTGAATTTAGTTTTGATCTTCATGAGCGACAGTACATCTGTATTATTATCAACCGCATCAAAATGTCTAAGCCAACAATTTAACTAAAACTCAAAACAAGAGGATGTTGAAACTTTGAACTTGTACCAGTTATTGATTTATTAACGCTGAAGTTGTATTAGTCAATAGTCTTGAGCACAGAAATCTATTCTGTTAGAACCATTAAAAATTCTACTTTGAATTAAGCTTCTCATAATCTTAAAAGTACAGTAGGGGGCATATTGAGAGGAGAACGTTTCACCCTAAATGAAAAGACTTGTAGAGAAGGGAAAGTCAGGCACAGGAAATGTTGAGCCTCAGTCAACACTATCATTGCATCAAGTGAATAGTGACTGAGACTGAGCAATCTGCCTAACATCATCTTTTTTGTACAACAGAAGAAGTCGTATGGGTTTGGAACGAAACTAGTGTGAATAAATGATGACAGATTTTTGTTTTTTTTTCTTTGGGGTGAAATATCCCTTTAAAGTGATTTACAGTGCTGTGTTCTAAAACCATTTCCAATGTACAAAGATTTTGCTAGACTAATCTAAACTACCTTACACTATACTTTACTAAATTACACTACACTAAACTTTACTATGCTACACTAAACTTTACTATGCTACACTAAACTTTACTATACTACACTAAACTTTACTATACTACACTAAACTTTACTATTCTACACTAAACTTTACTATTCTACACTAAACTTTACTATACTACACTAAACTTTACTATTCTACACTAAACTTTACTATTCTACACTAAACTTTACTATACTACACTAAACTTTAATATGCTACACTATATGTTACTACACTTCACTGTAAACTTTAATACAATTTATAATACTATATTATACTTTACTACACCACTGCTTCACTATACTACACTATAATACACTACACTATAATATAATTGTACTACACTTTAATATACTTCACTACATTTTACTATAATACATTACACTATACTTTACTACACTACACAACACTATATATTTTACTATACTACCCAACACTATACTTTACTACACAACACTATATTCTTTACTACACTACACAACACTATACTTTACTACACTACCCAACACTATTCTTTACTATACTACACAACACTATATATTTTACTATACTACCCAACACTATTCTTTACTATACTACACAACACTATATACTTTACTACACTACACAACACTATATACTTTACTACACTACACAACACTATTCTTTACTATACTACACAACACTATATATTTTACTATACTACCCAACACTATTCTTTACTATACTACACAACACTATATATTTTACTATACTACACAACACTATATACTTTACTACACTACACAACACTATTCTTTACTATACTACACAACACTTTACTATACTGCATTACACTAATACACTTTCCTACACTTTACTATACCATTCTACATTACAGAATAATAATGTATACTACAGTACACTACACTACAATATAATTTTACCACACTTTACTACACTATACAACAATAAACTTTACTACATTACACAGGACTACACTTCATAATACAACACAACACTATCCTGTACTATACTACTTTACTACACTTCACTATACTATTCTACACTACATATAATACAATACACTATACTCCAGTATAATATAACTTTACCATACTTTACTACACAATACTATACAACCTCTAATGATTTGTATTTTGGTCATTCATTTGGTTGAAAGTCACGCATGCTCTAGTGTACACCAGCCCTAAATACAGTGTGTGCGGTTTCAAACTCACCACTGTACGTGACAATTCTGGTGGTGGAATCTCCCTCTCCGAATCGTGTGATGGGCGTCAGACGTATGACGTAAGCTTCAGGTCTGATGAGCTCAGTGAGGTTGTGTGTGATCAGTTCTCCTTTCTGAATGTTGCCGTCCACTGGAATCTCCTGCTCCCACCAGCGCTGTTGCCCCGTCTGACGGCCAGCGAGAGAAAACAACATTGTAGCATATAAAGAACAACCACAGCAGCTGTCAGAGCCACCGCACACCTGTCTGACTGATCATTTAATGACGAGGCCCTACGTGACCTGCCAGTGTCATTCCTTCAGGTTGAAGTAATTAGTGATGAAACAATGACAGTGAACACAGTTGTTCAGTTATTGGGAGATAACAGTTAATACAGGGAGATAACTCGTGCCCACCTGTAAATGGAAAAGAGGGGGGTTAATCGCCAACCTTGTCGCTCATGTCATACTTCACTGTCATTGTGAACAGCGTGACTTTGCTGCATGTTTTCTCACTCAATCATCTCCCTAAATGAACACTTTTCAGATCATCTCTGAAGCAGATACCTTGCGATCTGATCAAGGAGGAGAACGCAAGCGAGGCGTGGAAATAATCAAAGACCTTGTTCTCTTGTGGAGGTATCTGAAACAGATCGAGTATGTGGGATAAGTGTGTGTGGTATTGATCGGGCGTCCCGTGACCTTGCACACTGATACACAGAGGACTTACAGATCAATTGAGCAAACGGCCAGTGGAGGCGTAAAGAACGAGAAGAAGAAACGAGCGGCAAATAAAGGCTGCACAATTCCACAACACATTAAAAGTACTAAATGTGTATTACTGGTGATGGAAAAACACACACTGTACTTTTAGTTGTTTGAGTAAGTATTGGGACATTGTACAACATTGTGACATCACAGACTGCCTTTGTTGTGTACTGTTTGCATTAGCATTCATTACATTACAATATATGATTACATAAAGACCCGTGAGATTGAAGTTTGTGCGGGACGTATCGAAGGGCTTGCCCACTTTCTAAATAGCCAATGGTCTTTCATTTAAATATGCTAAAGGTTAGTGCCCCTTAGTGCATGAAGAGATCATCAATATTTTTGCTCTTTTTTCCTGGGAGAGAGAGACTTTTAAAGCAATATTCTGGGATTAATACAAGTTATGCTCAATCGACAGCATTTGTGGCACAATGTTGATTACCACAAAACAACTAAAAACAAATGGAAGTGAATGAGGCTAATCCATAAATGCTATTTTATTTTTTAAAGTATAGCAACAAGATGTTAACAATATTCATGCTAATATGATTTTACTGCGATACAATCAGGTGTTTAGTGCTGTTACTGTCGTTTACCAGATTAAAGGGTTTACGGCGTTACGTCGTCATGGCAACGGAGTTGAATAATTGTCTATATCTTCACACAGATGTGGTTAATAAGTGATTTAATGACAGTAAAATCATGTTAACACACATATTGTTTATGTCTTGTGTTTATACTTGTGAAACAGTCACAAGTTCTAGCTTCTAAAGAACAAGTCGAAAAAATATTTGTCAAAATCCTCCATCATGCCAGCGGTTGCACTGTCAGTAACATCAGCCTCAAGTGTGATCACAGATCCATTAGCGTGCTATTATGAATGTACTATGATTTGTAATCGTTATTGCATGTGATCGTTTCTGTAAAGCCGCTTTGAAACGACTGTGATTGGTGTATTGTGAAAAGTGCTGTAGAAATGACAATGTATGGATAGTTTGTGAATTGGCACGGAGACGAGGTGTGACTGCAACCTGTGTGATGTGATTCTCACATTTCATGCAAAGTCTCTGAACTAAAGCTTCATTTTGGATTCAAGCCGCCTCTTCAGAGAGCATCACAGAACATCCTCCGTTCTGAAGCAGCAAGACCGGCAGCACTTCGTATTAATTCAAAGCCGCGCTGAGGGTGAAATGATAATGATTGTGAGGAGCGGAGAGGATTTTGGGCTGCAACCTGCTAAAAATAGCATCACATCTACTCAACGTGCTGCAGGAAGATTCTGGGCATCAGGGCTTCTCGAGCACTTATTTATTTACAAATGAACTCTTTTCCTGCAACCGAGAGATGCAGTTGCATAGTCGTGGGACAACATCATAATTCTGTATCTTATATATAGAAGGAAGGCTTCTTAAATCACAAATGCTACAGTAAAGATGTCACATTTTACAAAAAAAATAAATAAAAATGTATTCTGAGTTTGTAACAAACCTCCTGAGACAAAGAGAGAAGAACACACTAACATGGATTCTCTGCTTCAAACGTACAGCTGCCCACAGAACCAGAATGCACATCAATCACAAAGTTTTACACGTACCCTGTCCCATGTGCGATCGTTTATTAAAGGGACAGTTCACCCAAAAATGAAAATTCTCACCCTCATGCCATCCCAGATGTGTGATGTTCTTTCTTCTGCAGAACACAAATGAAGATTTTTTGAAGAATATTTCAGCTCTGTTGGTCCTTACAATGCAAGTGAATGGTGACCAGATCTTTGTAGCTCCAAAAAGCACATAAAGGCAGCATAAAAGTATTCCAGTGGTTTAATCCATGTCATCAGAAGTGATATGATAGGTGTGGGTGAGAAAAAGAACAATATTTAAGTCATTTGTTACCCTAAATCTCCACTTTCACTTTCACAGTTGTATGTGAACGTGAAACTAAACAGGCACCACATGTGACTAAGCAATGACTAACACCAAGCAACCTGCATAGCAATGTGCAAACAACCACCTATAACACCCTCGTAACCATAAAGCAGCATTCAAGAAACCACTCAGAACACCTTAGCGTAGAAATGTGCAAAACACCCCGACAACACACAAGCAACTATATAGCAACATTCTAGCAACCACCCAGATCACCTTAGAGAACTGCATGGCAACATTCAAAAAAACACCTGGAACACCCTAGTAACACCATAGCAACACCCTAACACCATCCTAGCACTGACTAAGCAATGACTAACACCAAGCAACCTGCATAGCAATGTGCTAACAACCACCTCGAACACCCTAGCAACCATTTAGCATCATCCAAGCAACCACTCAGAACACCTTAGCGTAGAAATGTGCAAAACACCCCGACAACACACAAGCAACTATATAGCAACATTCTAGCAACCACCCAAATCACCTTAGAGAACTGCATGGTAATGTTCAAACAACCACCTGGAACACCCTAGTAACACCATAGC
The DNA here is from genome assembly GCF_025860055.1 of Xyrauchen texanus. Taxonomy (NCBI): domain Eukaryota; kingdom Metazoa; phylum Chordata; class Actinopteri; order Cypriniformes; family Catostomidae; genus Xyrauchen; species Xyrauchen texanus. Next base: position 41,074,486 of record NC_068305.1, read on the forward strand.
AACACCCTAACACCATCCTAGCAATTACTAACACCCAGATCACCTTAGCAATCTGCATAGCAACATGTAAACAACCATTCAAAACACCCCGGCAACACACAAGCAACTATATAGCAACATTCTAGCAACCACCCAGATCACCTTAGAGAAACTGAGAAAGTGGAGATTTAGAGTAAGAAAAGGACTTAAATATTGAATCTGTTTCACACCCATAACTCTCATATCACTTCTGAAGACATGGATTAAACCACTGGAGTCTTATAGATTACTTGTATGCTGCCTTTATGTGATTTTTTTTAAGTTTAAAGTTCTGGTCGCCATTCACCTGCATTGTGTGGACATGTTCTGCTCAAGAAAGTAAGTCATACACATCTGGGATGGCATTAAATGATGAGAGAATTTTCATTTTTGGGTGTACTGTCCCTTTAAATATATATATTTTTTTTAGAAACTATAAAGAGTGTAGCGCTCTCAGCTCTGTTTAACATATTTTATGATGTTTAAATCAATTCAATAATTTTTAGTTCAACATGTGAAGTTTGACAGCTCACCTGTCGTATGCCGAGGCGGTACGCCATGATGCGATCCACAGCGTTTGGATTCATCTGCGTCCACTGTAACTTATATCCATAAACACGCGGTCTGTTCTGCCACAGCGGGCTGTAGGTGTCATAGTAAAACTCAGGAGCGTACGCTTTACCTGCACAGAGAAAACACAAATAACATCACATTAACACAGGAACAGCCACATTTACAATCTTTGTCTAACGTGCACTGATTAATCGTTCACAATACGGAATGTGCATTAAGAAATTAAATGTAGTCCATTTTTAATTCAAGTTGACTTGAATGCTTTCTAATGGAGATCTTCTGCAGAGCTGCTCGTATTTCAGCGCTGTTGGATGCAGCCGATCATTGGCAGGAGATTTATTGTGTGCACAGTGGGCGCTGATGACACCACAGATAGAGTTTTGGCAGTATTGACGTGTGGGAATGAAGAGCTGCTGATGTCTGTGAGCTAGCTCATAAACCCGCCACTAGTGTTCATGTCAGCTGAGAGTTATTATACGACTGCAGAGGCCAGACACTTCTAATGATGTACATATTTAACCTTGCGGGACGAGACATGGGACATCTTTATCCCATCAGGAGTCTGTTTGTGCACTGTGGGTCTCTTGACAACAAACATATGAGCAAAAACAAAAAGGAAAGATAAAACAAAGCCCTCAGTGATTCAGCTCCTGCTGCCTCAATCTGAAAAATGAAAGACCATTCTGAGGAAAATTCTAATTTGGCTTTACACTGAGGGGACATTCAGACATATTAGATGTAGAATTAATGAATTACAATTGAATGAGGATGCTGTTATCTTTTAGAGATCTTTCTTTGAGCTCTGAACAGTTTAAAAGTTCATGACAGATTCACATTCATGACTAATAACCACCCAGAACACCAAGCAACCTGCATAGCAATGTGCAAACAACCACCTTGAACACCCTAGCAACCATATAGCATCATCCAAGCAACCACTTAGAACACCTTAGTGTAGCAATGTGCAAAACACCCCGGCAACACACAAGCAACTATATAGCAACATTCTAGAAACCACCCAGATCACCTTAGAGAACTGCATGGCAATGTTCAAACAACCACTTGGAACACCCTAGTAACACCATAGCAACACCCTAACACCATCCTAGCAATGACTAACACCAAGCAACCTGCATAGCAATGTGCTAACAACCACCTAGAACACCCTAGCAACCATTTAGCATCATCCAAGCAACCACTCAGAACACCTTAGTGTAGAAATGTGCACAACACCCCAACAACACACAAGCAACTATATAGCAACATTCTAGCAACCACCCAGATCACCTTAGAGAACTGCATGGCAACGGTCAAACAACCACTTGGAACACCCTAGTAACACCATAGCAACACCCTAACACCATCCTAGCAATGACTAAGCAATGACTAACACCAAGCAACCTGCATAGCAATGTGCAAACAACCACCTAGAACACCCTAGCAACCATATATCATCATCCAAGCAACCACTCAGAACACCTTAGCATAGCAATGTGCAAAACACCCCGACAACACACAAGCAACTATATAGCAACATTCTAGAAACCACCCAAATCACCTTAGAGAACTGCATGGCAACATTCAAACAACTACCTGGAACACCCTAGTAACACCATAGCAATACCCTAACACCATCCTAGCAATGACTAACACCAAGCAACATGTATAGCAATGTGCAAACAACCACCTAGAACACCCTAGTAACCACATAGTAACACCCTAGAAACCACTCAGAACATCATGGCAAACTGCATTGCAACATTAAAACAACCACCCAAAACACCCTAGCAATTACATAGCAATGACATAGCAACCATATAGTAACAAACTATCAATCACTCAGGTCACTTTAGCGACTGGCAAAGCAACGTTCAAACAACCACCCAGAACACACAATCAACCACATTGAGACACCCTAGCAACCATACAGCAACATCTAAGCTATCACCCAGAGCACCTTAGCAATCTGCATAGCAACATGTACACAACAATTCAAAACACCCTAGCAACACATAAGCAACTATATAGCAACATTCTAGCAACTACCCAGATCACCTCAGAGAACTGCATGGCAAAATTCAAACAACCTCCTGGAACATCCTTGCAATCACATAGCAACACCCTAGCAACCATATAGTAACATCCTAGCAATCACCCAGGCCACCTTAACGACTGGCATAACAGCATCCAAACAACCAACCAACCAGAACACCCTAGCAACCACATAGAAACACTCTTGTAACCATATATTAACATCCTAGCAATCACCCAGATCACCTTAGCGATCTGCATAGCAATGTGCAAGCAACCATTCAAAACACCCTAGCAACCATCTAGCAACACTGTAAAGCAACTGTAAATCGTTTTTTAAAGAATTTGTGTCCGTTTCTTTAAACTCATGTCAAGATATAATTAAGCAGTTAAAACCTACAATGTCTCTGTGTGATATTATCCCAACATGTTTTCTTATTCAGGTTTTTTATATTGTTGGCAGAGTTTTAGCAATAATAAATAAGTGTCTTCATACAGAGATTGTCCCAAAATACCTTAAACACACAACTGTTAAACCACTGCTGAAAAAGTCCCATCTTGCCTTTTCTCATTTTAGACCAATTCCCAATTTACCTTTTATTTTCTCTGACCTGTGGGGTTCCTCAAGGCTCCATTCTGGTTCATACATCAACAAACATGGGGTCTCATTTCACTGTTATGCAGATGGCACTCAATATATCTGCCCTTGAAGTATAATGACAATAATAGCTTGAAGTCCTTATCCGCTTGCCTGTTGGATATTAAGTCATGGAGGTCCTTACATATCTTAAATCTAGAGAGCAAAACAGAGGTGATTGTGTTTGGGCCTTCAGGCATCTCAGGCAGCAAACATTATGATTTGGGAGATTTGGCATCTTATTTAAAACCCTTTGTGACACATTTTGTGACTTTTGACTTACACTTGGAAATATGAACACATCACCCCTGTCTTATTCTCTTTACATTGGTTGCCAGTCTAATACAGAATTGATTTTAAAATCCGACTTTATGTTTTTAAACCCTTGAATGGACGGGCACCAAATTATCTCTCTGACCTTCTGAGTGCAAATACATCTGTTAGACTTCTAACGTCATCTGATCAGAGACTATTGATGGTTCCTTGGACTAGACTGAAGTCGAAGGGTGACCGTGCTTTCGCCATTGCCGTCTCTAATCTGTGGAATAGTTTACCAATATCCCTTAGAGAAATTTAGACAGAATCAGAATTTGAATCAAAGTTAAAAACTTTTCTTTTTTGCTCAGGCTTTCGACTGTGGCCAACAACTGATGTTTTTATTGTGCTTTATAAATAAATTGATTGATTGATTGAAGCAACTATATTGCAACATTCTAGCAACCACCTGGAACACTTTAGAGAACTGCATGGCAATATTCAAACAACCACCTGGAACACCCTAGTAACACCAAAGCAACACTCTAACAACCATGTAGCAACATCCTTGGAACCACCCAGAACACCCTAGCAACCACATAGAAACTTTCTAACAACCACCCATATCACCTTAGAGAACTGCATGGCAATGTTCAAACAATCACCTGGAACACCCTAGTAACCACATAGCAACATCCTAGCAAGCATGTAGCAATATCCATGCAACCACCCAGATCACCTTAGCGACCTACATAGCAACATGCAAACAACCATTCAGAATACCCTAGTAATCAAAAAGCAACAACCCAGCAACCATATAGCAACATTCTAGCAATCACCCAGATCACCTTTGCAACCTGCAATGCAATGTTCAAATAACCACCCAGAACACCCTAGCAACTACACAGCAACTCCATAGCAACCATAGAGAAACATCCTAGCAACCACCCAGATCACCTTAGCAACTACACAGCAACTCTATATCAACCATAGAGAAACATCCTATCAACCACCCAGATCACCTTAGCAAACATCATAGCAACATAAAACCACATAGCAAACACCCTAGCAACTACACAGCAACTCCATAGCAACCATAGAGAAACATCATAGCAACCACCCAGATCACCTTAGCAAACATCATAGCAACATAAAACCACATAGCAACACACTAGCAACCATTTGGCAACACCTTAGCAACCACATAGCTAAGCCCTTCAAACACCATAGCATTGTGGCAGTGGGTTTTTCAGAAACAAACACATTTTATTCTGTTAAAATCTAGTACTTCAAATCAAGCTAACATTTCAATAGCCATCAGGAAAAATACCAATGTAAAATTCGAATGTGTAAATGGTCAGAGACCGCCCGAACACGAAATTGCTTAACATCTAATTTCTTCTCCTAGCAAGTACTGTTGCAATAAGCTATATTTATGTGAGCATATAGGCAACATTGGTAACAGTAACAGTTACATCTGTGTCATCACGAGGAAGGATTACATCAAGATGTAGATCTGAACGCATGTGCGTAAAACTACATATAAATAAAATAGCCTGCTCCTCTCTCGCTGCTAGTGATTGCATGATAACAATGACAGAATATAAGTGTGCAAGAGCTCAATGCTTCATTGATTCTATGTTTGACTGTGTACGGGTGAATCAGTGTTTATTCTTCAGTCTGTCAGAATCAGACTAAAGCAAGAGTGAACACACTGAAGATGATGAGGATCAGTTTTCAGAACCATTTCTACTGGAAAGTTCCACTTCCATTCTCAAAACAAACAGTCCATCAGACTGTAATTAAACACCGAGATTCAAAAACTGGGAATGAATGAGAAATAAATAATAGGAAAAATAAACATAGAAATTCTGATTTGCAGGCACTCATTTTTATGCAATTGAAATGAATCTGAAATAGAAATGAGAATGCATCAGGGCAAATCTGTCTCAAATCAGAGTTGCTTCTGAAGCATCTGAGAATGAACACCAACTGCCGGATGAATCTCATTATGAATAATTCACCTTAAAATGGAAACTACTTGAGCATTAAATTAAAGTCCCCGATAAAACAAAAGCTAACAAAGCAGCACAGATTTTTGCACATTTTAACACAGAACAGTCGGGCTACCAAAGATGTTCCTAGTCAACTAGTCGTCGCACGTTTATGAAATGAATTAAATTGCTTATATTGGTGGGGGGGGGGTTGTTTGAGTTTCAGGTCTGAGAGAGAAACTTCAAGTAACATTGCTAACGCTGTTTTACATTACAGAGAAATACTAAACCGTTATAATGAGCCTTTAAAATTTACATTCACATTTACATTTCTGCATTTGGCAGATGCTTTTATCCAAAGTGACTTACAGTGCACTTATTACAGGGACAATCCCCCCGGAGCAACCTGGAGTTAAGTGTCTTACTCAAGGACACAATGGTGGTGACTGTGGGGATCTAACCAGCGACCTTCTGAGTACCAATGCATTATACAGAGCACTTATTACAGGGACAATCCCCGAGCAACCTGGAGTTAAGTCTTACTCAGGCACAATGGTGGACTGTGGGATCTAACCAGACCTCTGATTACCAATGTATATACAGAGCACTTATTACAGGGACAATCCCGAGCAACCTGGGTTAGATCTACTAAGGACACAATGGTGGTGCTGTGGGATCAAACCAGCAACCTTCTGAGTACCAATGTGTTATAGAGCACTTATTACAGGGACAATCCCCGAGCAACCTGGGTAAGTGTCTTACTCAGGACACATGGTGGTGACTGTGGGATCAAACCAGCAACCTTCTGAGTACCAATGTATTATACAGAGCACTTATTACAGGGACAATCCCCGAGCAACCTGGAGTTAAGTGTCTTACTCAAGGACACAATGGTGGTGACTGTGGGGATCAAACCAGCAACCTTCTGAGTACCAGTTATGTGCTTTAGTCCACTATGCCACCACCACTCAAAATATATAAAATTATAAAAACTATAAAAAATAAAACAAAATATATAAAATAATAAAAACTATATAAAATAATACAAAATATATAAAATAATACAAACTATATAAAATAATAAAAAATATATAAAATAATACAAACTATATAAAATAATAAAAAATATATAAAATAATACAAAATATGTAAAATAAAACAAAATATATAAAATAATAAAAAAACACGTTCACCTCCAACCATGATTTATATTTCAGTGATTATTATCATCTTTATAATTGTTATTTTTACATTTATAATTGTTTTTATGTCTTCATTCGTGTAAGTAATTTTCCGTCTGCATGTTTAGACGGATTCTTGCCTGACTGTAAATGGAAAGGTGGTTACTTATATTATTATTATTCCTTTTCTGCATATTGTGGCGCCGTTTTGTGGTCCGTTCTGCATAACGCGACGTATTGTGGCCCATTCGGCCCATTTCTCGGCCGACCCACCAGCACGCTCGGTTCTCCTGATGGCCAGCCCACCCCTGATCGGCCCCAAAGTGTGTCGGCCCACCGGGAAAATGCCCGGTATGCCAGATTACCAGTCCAGCCCTGTTGACAACTGTGGAAAGCCATCTTTCAAAAATGCACTTATTTTGTAGGGCAGCCCTATTCAACAACTGCATTTCATTGGCTCCCAGAGAACAGCAGAAGACCATTTGGGGAGCCTGTGGAAGCCGGGGCAGATTTGAGGGGCTAATCAGGTGCTGTAAAACTGCATCTCTTTGGAGCATTGGGCCCCTGACAGTTTGGCATCGGCCCCTAAAGAGCAGATGGCAGAAATGGCAGCGCTTTGGGGAAATGATCATTTCTGAGCGATTGGCATGCTACACTGAAAAGAGAGAAAGAGAGATCTGCTGGATACAATACTGACGTCTGGATCCAGTCCATCTACAAAAACCAGCAAAGCCAAAATCCACCGAACAAAGAGCCTCACTGCGGGCCAGAACTCTTCAGAAGCCCTGATCGGTCCAGCTCACAGAAAGATCCGCCAGACATCAACCACAGCCAACCTCTCGACAACAAACCATGAACGCTCCAACTCTGGATGGATTGCCAAGAGGTTTAAAGGAATAGTTCAGCAACAACTTCAAATTCGGCCATGATTTACTCACCCAGAGGAACTATTCAACTTCCACAATGAGCAGCACATTTTCAACAAACCGCCGGATCATCATGTATTTCTTCATGAATTTATATTTCATTGAATATGCTAAAAACTCTGTAGAACGACGTCACGTGTAGTTAAATAGTTAAATCTGTCTATCTGCCTGTCTATCATTCTATCTATATCTGTCTGTCTGTCTATCTATCCTTATCTGTCTGTCTGTCTGTCTGTCTATCTATCCTTATCTGTCTGTCTGTCTGTCTATCATTCTATCTGATATCTGTCTGTTTGTCTATCTGATTATCTATCTGTCTGTCTATCTATCCTTATCTGTCTGTCTGTCTATCATTCTATCTGATATCTGTCTGTCTGTCTATCTATCTATCTGTCTGTCTGTCTGTCTCTCTAACTCTGTCTATCTATCTATCTATCTATCTATCTATCTATCTATCTATCTATCTATCTATCTACCTGTCTGTCTGTCTGTCTGTCTCTCTAACTCTGTCTGTCTATCTGTCTATCTATCATTCTATCTATCTATATCTGTCTGTCTATCTATCCTTATCTGTCTGTCTGTCTGTCTATCTATCATTCTATCTGTCTATCTGCCTGTCTATCTATCTGTCTGTCTATCTATCCTTATCTGTCTGTCTGTCTGTCTGTCTGTCTGTCTATCTATCTGTCTATCTATCTGTGTCTGTCTGTCTGTCTCTAACTCTGTCTGTCTGTCTATCTATCCTTATCTGTCTGTCTGTCTGTCTATCTATCTATCTATCTATCCCTGTCTGTCTGTCTGTCTCTCTGTCTGTCTATCTATCTATCTGTCTGTCTATCTGTCTATCTATCTGTCTGTCTGTCTCTAACTCTGTCTGTCTGTCTGTCTGTCTATCTATCCTTATCTGTCTGTCTGTCTATCTATCTATCTATCCCTGTCTGTCTGTCTGTCTCTCTGTCTATCTATCTATCTATCTGTCTGTCTGTCTGTCTATCTATCTGTCTGTCTGTCTCTCTGTCTATCTATCTATCTGTCTATCTATCTATCTGTCTATCTTCTGTCTGTCTGTCTGTCTATCTATCCTTATCTGTCTGTCTATCTATCATTCTATCTATCTATCTATCTTCTGTCTGTCTGTCTGTCTGTCTATCTATCCTTATCTGTCTATCTGTCTGTCTATCTATCCTTATCTGTCTGTCTGTCTCATTTTTAAAGAAAGCTTTCAATAAACACGCCTGTTTGCATGACTTGAAGTCGAGTAAATATGACACCCACATCATGCTGCAGGTGTACACAGGAAAGCACTTTGTGTTAGCGATCTTTCCAGACGCAAATCTGATAAAGTGCACAAGCGAGGGACTTTTTGCATACCGTTCTATAGTATAGAATAGCCATAGTTTTGGGTCGGCTGACTGCACGGCGAAACTGATCAAGAAACTGTAACGATCGTAAATTTAATTCTGCCCTCACCCAATCTGAGGCTATTGTTTGCAACGTACTCGCTCCTGTCAGACGAAGAAATTGAGTGTGATTTAGACAAGTGCTCGTTTGTCACATTGACTGTGGATGCATCCAGTCACAAAGACATAAAATAGTTGTTTCCCTGTGCTTGTGCATTACTTTAATCCATTAGATGCTGTGAAGGTCAAAATAATTGAATAGTCACCTCTGCCAGGTGATACGTCGGATTTGCAAACTATATAAAGCATGGCCTTGATCCAAAACTATTTGTGCTCTTTGCTTACAACACTACAATAACATCTGGCAGTGTGCAGAGAGCTGGCAAATGCCATATCTGGAGAAAGCTGCAGCTGAAACTAGGAAGAGAGATTTTGGGCATTGGCTGTAATGCACACATCATCCATAACACTACGCTAACAGCAGCAGATTGTCTTTGGGGAGTTTTACCGCAAAGGTACACAAACACTTTCTTATCTGCACTGTGTGCGTGTAAGAGCTCAAAGACTTTAGTGATTTTGTGCAGTTGGACTATCAGAAATTTCTGCAGCACAGTAACACGTTTCCCCAATAGTTCACGCTTTTATTTGGCGACCATTGCACAAAAATTTGGATTGACTTCAAACTTACAGTGACCAGCCATAACATTAAAACCACTGAGAGGTGAAGTGAATAACATTGATTATATCATTACAATGGCACCCGTCAATGTGTTTGAAGCAGGATAAATGGGCAAGCGTATGAATCTAAGCGACTTTGACAAGGGCCAAATTGCGATGGCAATTCGACTGGGTCAGAGCATCTCCAAAATGGGGTTCTTGGTCTTGTGGGGTGTTCCCGTTGTGCAGTGGTTAGTACCTACCAAATGGTATCCAAGGAAGGACAACCGGGGAACCGGCGACAGGGTCACGGGCGCCCCAGGCTCATTGATGTGCATGGGGAGCGAAGGCTAGCCTGTCTGGTCCGATCCCACAGAAGAGCTACTGTAGCACAAATCGCTGTAAAATTTAATGCTGGAGTTACGTTTGATAGAAAGGTGTCCGAACACACCGTGCATCGCGGTTTGCTGCTTAGGGGGCTGCGTAGCCGCAGACCAGTCAGAGTGCCCATGCTGACCCCTGTCCACCACCGAAAGCACCTACAATAGGCACGTGAGCGTAAGAACTGGACCATGGAGCAATGGAAGAAGGTGGCCTAGTCTGATAAATCACGTTTTCTTTTAGATCCTGTGGACGGCGGGGTGCGTGAGCATCGTTTACCTGGGGAAGAGATGGCAGCAGGATGCACAATAGGAGGAAGGCAGGCCGGGCGGAGGCGGTGTGATGCCCTGGGCGATGTTCCTGGCATTCATGTGGATGTTACTTTGACCTGTACCACCTACCTAAACATAGTTGCAGACCAGGTACACCCCTTCATGGCAACGGTATTCCCCGATGGCCTCTTTCAGCTGGATAATGCGCCCTGCCACACTGCAAAAATGGTTCTGGAATGGTTTGAGGAATATGATGAAGAGTTCAAGGTGTTGACTAGGCCTCCAAATTCCCCAGATCTCAACCCGATTGAGCATCTATGGGATGTGCTGGACCAACCAGTCCGATCCACGGAGGCCTCACCTCGCAACTTAAAGGACTTAAAGGATCGGCTGCTGACGTCTTGGTGCCAGATACAACAGGACACCTTCAGAGGTCTTCAGGAGTCAATCCTCAATGGGTCAGAGCTGTTTTGGCAGCACGAGGTGGCACCTATTTGATATTAGGCAGGTGGTTTTAATGTTGTGGCTGATCGGTGTAAGCAAACAGCGCTTTCAACCATGCACTGGAGATGGAACATATTATACTTGTCTGCCACTAAAGTGGTTTTGCACATTCATGACCGAATCAGGAGGAATCATTCATTCCCTCTAAAACACATTGCATTAGTTGTGCATAGATTACCTACAATAGTGTGGAAATTGAGTAAGGGAACAATGTGAGAGTGTGGATTTGTAATCCGGCTCCTTTGTAGAAAGGATAAAAAATGTTGGCCCTCTCCAATTCCTGGATTACAATGACACTTCTGGATCAAGAGATAAATACAAAATCAACGGCACACCAGCACTTCAGACAGGAAGCCTTACCAGTCACCAGGAAGGTGCAGCGTCCTGGTCCCGCCTCATTGATGATGTCACAGGTGTACTCGCCATATCCCTCTCGCATTAGGCTGCGCACAGTGTAGTCCGTATCATCTCTCGAGTCGAAGTGTCCGGCGTGCAGCAGTCGCGAGCCCAGCCTCCACTCGTAACGCAGTACACGTGACGGATGCGCCCGCAGAACGCGACAGTTCATCACCACTGGCCGACCCAAACCCTGCCTGACCTCCTGCCAAACTGGCTCCACCGCCGGTGGGTCTGTGCAGGGAGAGAGAGAGAGAAATGTATTTAATTTCATTATTTAAAATTAACTTTAGTGCAATAAATATCGAAGTATTATCTATAATCTTATTGAAATATATATATATATATATATATATATATATATATATATAAATTGTTAAAAATTGAAATTAATTGTTCTTTTTTGTATAATCCACAGAAACTGTTATTTAACATGGCTGCAGTACACAGGTAAAAACCGATCGTCGTGTTGATCTGACCCTTCTAGAGTCACTCTATAGAGAATAAATAATTTGTTTTTAATTATTGGATGTGAGTGAAAGGCTCAACAAAACACATTTTAGGGGGAAAACTGCAAACACACACACACAAACACATAAAAATTCATCACTAAAGAAAATATGCAGGCCAAAAAAAAAAAAACTTACCAAATGTGCATGCCAAAGAAACACACAAGACAAAGAAATGTAACAAAACACAAAATAAAAATGTGAGGGCATAAAATACATAAATAAAATTAAACAAAACACCCAAGCCAAAGAAACTAAACTGAAGGAAACACAAAACATCCAAGCCAATAAAACAAAATGAAATAAAAAAAAACATGCCAGACAAAACCAAAAAACCCCAAACACAATATGCAAGCCAAAGAACCTAAATCAAAGAAACACGTGAAACAAAACAAAACTAAAAAAACATAAACTGAAGAAACAAATAATACAAATGTGAAAACCAAAGAAACTAAACAAACACAAAAAAACTAAACAAAATATGCAAGCCAAAACAAAATGAAACGAAAGAAACACAGAACAAAACAAAATATGCAAGCCAAAACAAAACTAAATGAAAGAAATACAGAACAAAACAAAATATGCAAGCCAAAACAAAACTAAACGAAAGAAAAACAGAACAAAACAAAATATGCAAGCCAAAACTAAACTAAACGAAAGAAATACAGAACAAAACAAAATATGCAAGCCAAAACAAAACTAAACGAAAGAAACACAGAACAAAACAAAATATGCAAGCCAAAACAAAACTAAACGAAAGAAACACAGAACAAAACAAAATATGCAAGCCAAAACAAAACTAAACGAAAGAAATACAAAACAAAACAAAATATGCAAGCCAAAACAAAACTAAACGAAAGAAATACAGAACAAAACAAAATATGCAAGCCAAAACAAAACTAAACGAAAGAAACACAGAACAAAACAAAATATGCAAGCCAAAACAAAACTAAACGAAGGAAACACAGAACAAAACAAAATATGCAAGCCAAAACAAAACTAAACGAAAGAAATACAGAACAAAACAAAATATGCAAGCCAAAACAAAACTAAACGAAAGAAACACAGAACAAAACAAAATATGCAAGTTGAAACAAAACTAAACGAAAGAAACACAGAACAAAACAAAATATGCAAGCCAAAACAAAACTAAACGAAAGAAATACAGAACAAAACAAAATATGCAAGCCAAAACAAAACTAAACGAAAGAAACACAGAACAAAACAAAATATGCAAGCCAAAACAAAACTAAACGAAAGAAACACAGAACAAAACAAAATATGCAAGCCAAAACAAAACTAAACGAAAGAAATACAGAACAAAACAAAATATGCAAGCCAAAACAAAACTAAACGAAAGAAACACAGAACAAAACAAAATATGCAAGCCAAAACAAAACTAAACGAAAAGAAAACACAGAACAAAACAAAATATGCAAGTCAAAACAAAACTAAACGAAAGAAATACAGAACAAAACAAAATATGCAAGCCAAAACAAAACTAAACGAAAGAAATACAGAACAAAACAAAATATGCAAGCCAAAACAAAACTAAACGAAAGAAACACAGAACAAAACAAAATATGCAAGCCAAAACAAAACTAAACGAAAGAAAAACAGAACAAAACAAAATATGCAAGCCAAAACAAAACTAAACGAAAGAAAAACAGAACAAAACAAAATATGCAAGCCAAAACAAAACTAAACGAAAGAAACACAGAACAAAACAAAATATGCAAGCCGAAACAAAACTAAACGAAAGAAAAACAGAACAAAACAAAATATGCAAGCCAAAACAAAACTAAACGAAAGAAACACAGAACAAAACAAAATATGCAAGCCAAAACAAAACTAAACGAAAGAAAAACAGAACAAAACAAAATATGCAAGCCAAAACAAAACTAAACGAAGGAAACACAGAACAAAACAAAATATGCAAGCCAAAACAAAACTAAACGAAAGAAAAACAGAACAAAACAAAATATGCAAGTTGAAACAAAACTAAACGAAAGAAAAACAGAACAAAACAAAATATGCAAGCCAAAACAAAACTAAACGAAGGAAACACAGAACAAAACAAAATATGCAAGCCAAAACAAAACTAAACGAAAGAAAAACAGAACAAAACAAAATATGCAAGTTGAAACAAAACTAAACGAAAGAAACACAGAACAAAACAAAATATGCAAGCCAAAACAAAACTAAACGAAAGAAAAACAGAACAAAACAAAATATGCAAGCCAAAACAAAACTAAACGAAAGAAACACAGAACAAAACAAAATATGCAAGCCAAAACAAAACTAAACGAAAGAAAAACAGAACAAAACAAAATATGCAAGCCAAAACAAAACTAAACGAAAGAAACACAGAACAAAACAAAATATGCAAGCTAAAACAAAACTAAACGAAAGAAATACAGAACAAAACAAAATATGCAAGCCAAAACAAAACTAAACGAAAGAAAAACAGAACAAAACAAAATATGCAAGCCAAAACAAAACTAAACGAAAGAAACACAGAACAAAACAAAATATGCAAGCCAAAACAAAACTAAACGAAAGAAACACAGAACAAAACAAATATGCAAGCCAAAACAAAACTAAACGAAAGAAATACAGAACAAAACAAAATATGCAAGCCAAAACAAAACTAAACGAAAGAAATACAGAACAAAACAAAATATGCAAGCCAAAACAAAACTAAACGAAAGAAATACAGAACAAAACAAAATATGCAAGCCAAAACAAAACTAAACGAAAGAAAAACAGAACAAAACAAAATATGCAAGCCAAAACAAAACTAAACGAAAGAAATACAGAACAAAACAAAATATGCAAGCTGAAACAAAACTAAACGAAAGAAATACAGAACAAAACAAAATATGCAAGCCAAAACAAAACTAAACGAAAGAAATACAGAACAAAACAAAATATGCAAGCCAAAACAAAACTAAACGAAAGAAAAACAGAACAAAACAAAATATGCAAGCCAAAACAAAACTAAACGAAAGAAATACAGAACAAAACAAAATATGCAAGCCAAAACAAAACTAAACGAAAGAAAAACAGAACAAAACAAAATATGCAAGCCAAAACAAAACTAAACGAAAGAAAAACAGAACAAAACAAAATATGCAAGCCAAAACAAAACTAAACGAAAGAAACACAGAACAAAACAAAATATGCAAGCCAAAACAAAACTAAACGAAAGAAAAACAGAACAAAACAAAATATGCAAGCCAAAACAAAACTAAACGAAAGAAACACAGAACAAAACAAAATATGCAAGCCAAAACAAAACTAAATGAAAGAAAAACAGAACAAAACAAAATATGCAAGCCAAAACAAAACTAAACGAAAGAAACACAGAACAAAACAAAATATGCAAGCCAAAACAAAACTAAACGAAAGAAACACAGAACAAAACAAAATATGCAAGCCAAAACAAAACTAAACGAAAGAAACACAGAACAAAACAAAATATGCAAGCCAAAACAAAACTAAACGAAAGAAACACAGAACAAAACAAAATATGCAAGCCAAAACAAAACTAAACGAAAGAAAAACAGAACAAAACAAAATATGCAAGCCAAAACAAAACTAAACGAAAGAAACACAGAACAAAACAAAATATGCAAGCCGAAACAAAACTAAACGAAAGAAAAACAGAACAAAACAAAATATGCAAGCCAAAACAAAACTAAACGAAAGAAACACAGAACAAAACAAAATATGCAAGTTGAAACAAAACTAAACGAAAGAAATACAGAACAAAACAAAATATGCAAGCCAAAACAAAACTAAACGAAAGAAAAACAGAACAAAACAAAATATGCAAGCCAAAACAAAACTAAACGAAAGAAACACAGAACAAAACAAAATATGCAAGCCAAAACAAAACTAAACGAAAGAAACACAGAACAAAACTTCCAAGCCAAAACAAAACTAAACGAAAGAAATACAGAACAAAACAAAATATGCAAGCCAAAACAAAACTAAACGAAAGAAATACAGAACAAAACAAAATATGCAAGCCAAAACAAAACTAAACGAAAGAAATACAGAACAAAACAAAATATGCAAGCCAAAACAAAACTAAACGAAAGAAAAACAGAACAAAACAAAATATGCAAGCCAAAACAAAACTAAACGAAAGAAATACAGAACAAAACAAAATATGCAAGTTGAAACAAAACTAAACGAAAGAAATACAGAACAAAACAAAATATGCAAGCCAAAACAAAACTAAACGAAAGAAATACAGAACAAAACAAAATATGCAAGCCAAAACAAAACTAAACGAAAGAAAAACAGAACAAAACAAAATATGCAAGCCAAAACAAAACTAAACGAAAGAAATACAGAACAAAACAAAATATGCAAGCCAAAACAAAACTAAACGAAAGAAAAACAGAACAAAACAAAATATGCAAGCCAAAACAAAACTAAACGAAAGAAAAACAGAACAAAACAAAATATGCAAGCCAAAACAAAACTAAACGAAAGAAACACAGAACAAAACAAAATATGCAAGCCAAAACAAAACTAAACGAAAGAAAAACAGAACAAAACAAAATATGCAAGCCAAAACAAAACTAAACGAAAGAAACACAGAACAAAACAAAATATGCAAGCCAAAACAAAACTAAACGAAAGAAAAACAGAACAAAACAAAATATGCAAGCCAAAACAAAACTAAACGAAAGAAACACAGAACAAAACAAAATATGCAAGCCAAAACAAAACTAAACGAAAGAAACACAGAACAAAACAAAATATGCAAGCCAAAAAAATAAAAGAGAAAAAACACATACTGTGAAACACAAAGTGCAAAATAAAGAAACTAAAACAAGAGAAAAACATCGAACTAAACAAAGTGTGCAAACCAAACACAAAACAACAGAAGAAATGAATAACAGTCATCAGAGTGATTCAGAGGATGAGAAACATAAAACATGTATTTTCTTTTCATCTTGATGCAATAAAAACAAGCTATTTGCAGCCGGAACATAAAAACAACATCACACAAGGCCAGCGCTTCTCCAGAAATGAACAATGCGTGTGCTGCTGACATGAAGGGTTTCCGCATCACAGATGTAGGTTTAATGTAAAAGTTTTCTGATGGACACAAGACTAAATTGAAGCAAATGCATCTCACAGAGAGACCAATCGTTCAGAGATGGCCTGGAAAACACAGTTATATGGATCAGCTTTTAACAGAAGCACATGTCTCCTCGCACCTGCACATCTGCCGCACACGATCACACACAAGTTGAACATCTGCCTCTTCCTATCACTAGTGTGGAAACCGCTGATGACAAGTTCATAAATTAACCAGGGAAAAGAAACTCGCTATTATTCGCTGATGACAGCAGCGCTCAAACGTCATTGTCATTATGACATCATCACCAGATGCCAATGACATCATCACGCTGTGTTCTACTGAGAACCGAGGAACATGCAGAGACGCGAGCAAAGTCTGCCTCATTCTGAAGAGATCAACTCTTAATTAATTCAGTTTTGATGTATCTTGCAGCAATCACGCCATTGTGTCTCTGGAACACGCCGCACCATTTTCCTTTCCATTAGTGCATTACGACATGGACGAAAATGCGACTTCCTTTTATAAAAGTGAAAATGTCCTGGACGAGATGCACACATACCTTCCAGGCGGCGCAGAAAATGCATGCACACTTTTTTTCCACATGCATCAAAGCTGTTGATTTGCTAAAGCCTATAATGTGATTTGCCTGAGAGAACTGAAGATGAGTTACTTATGCGACTTTGTGGTGCAGATGAAAACTGAAGCAATCATCTGCAGCCCGCTGGCCGTTGGCACTGTATGTGCTGAAAGCCACCAGAGAAGACGAGCAGAGAATGATCCGGATGCCAGGAACACACGCCAGCAGAGCGACTCTCTAACAGGGAGGAAATAATTATGCCAGCACCTAAACTAGCTGCAACTCAGTCCAGCGGAGTGCTAACACGCATATAACAATGACAGCCATCAGACAGGCGCTAACGTACTTCTCTAAGAATCATTCTGCTGTTTCTGCTAAATGAAACTGACCCTCAGCATTTAAAACTTCAAGAGTGATGCTCAATCTTGCTTTAATAAAATGTATTTGCAATCCAAAGAAACCAGATTGAAACACAGAACAAAACCTGCAATCTATCAAAACTAACCTGGAAGTCACAAAACATGCAAACAACGAAACGAAACTAAACAAAACAAAACACAAGCAAGCCCAAAAAAACGGAGAATAAAACACAAACCATGCAAGCTTAAGAAACTAACTTAACCATCGCCTTGACGCTGACTATCACCGCTGGAGTCGCGAGTTTGAATCCAGGGCGTGCTGAGTGACTCCAGCCGGGTCTCCTTAGCAACCAAATTGGCCCGGTTGCTAGGGAGGGTAGAGTCACATGGGGTAACCTCCTCGTGGTCACTATAATGTGGTTCTCGCTCTCGGTGGGGCATGTGGTGAGTTGCGCGTGGATGCCGTGGAGAATAGCGTGAAGCCTCCACACGCGCTACGTCTCCACGGTAACACGCTCAACAAGTCACATGATAAGATGCGCGGATTGACGGTCTCAGACGCGGAGGCAACTGAGATTCGTCCACCACCACCCGGATTGAGGCGAGTCACTACGCCACCACGAGGACTTGGAGCGCATTGGGAATTGGGGAAAAAACAGAGCGCTCAGAGCGAGATCTCCGCCGATATCCGTGGTCACGAGCTGCTACTCTTTAGAGTTTACAATAATGTGCACTCACGAATCATTCACAATAAGACAAGGATTACGAGAGTAAATCGAGTCATGTTGACTTTAATCATGTAGGACGTTGCGTTCTCGTTCTAGAGACATTATGAAAGACTCATGTGCTCTATTTTGACGTCAAAGTCATCGATGCGCACCTTCTTTAAAAGAGAGACTTTGTGTCAGGACTATCAGATTGGAACACCCTGATTTGGTGTAATTACCGTGTGTTTTCTAGCATTGTGCTGTTAGTGTGAAGTTATGCTGAACAGATATTGTCACGCAGTGATCATGAACTCTTATAAGTCCTACAGACTGATTATTATCTGATATGTTCAATAAATTCTAGCCGGATATTTGCAAAACTCGTACGTGTGTAAAAAGACGTTGCTAAGGGCAAAGATAAGCAAACTGATCAAGCGTGTACACTGAAAGCCTCTGGCAAATGCACACATGTAAGCTGCAAACACTCACGTGCACAAACCAAAAATAATCATATATTCAGTCATCCTCGTTATAGTCACACTAACTTCCTCACTTGACTCTTAATGCAGAATGATCACAGTGAATCTCAGAAGAGTAAAAAGTATTTTGACCAGACAAATTTCAGAAACCTGCACGTTATTGCATTCAGTCAAACCGGGAGCAAAATCCTCTAATGCGGCGAGACGGCTAGAATGGAAAGAGGAATTTTTCAGGCCAAACGCATTAACACGTTTCATCCGGCTCATGAAAGCCCTTCTCATTGTGTTCACACACTTTCCTCCCAATGACTCACTCGAGACGCTTCATATCTCAGCGTCAATTCACACAATGCCAGTCCTGTCTGCAACACCTCAGCATTCCCACAGCACGCTAGCGGTCTGATCAAAACTTTGCAAGTGTAGCGTAAGTTATAAGCGTAAGTGTAAATTAGCTCGTTGCTAATTAGCCGTAAAACTTTCTTTTGAGTGGCATGTGCGTGCAACGTGTGAAATGAAGAGCCGCCCCTCTCACTGGAGACCTGCGCACAGTGTCCGGGATCTGTTATTAGCACACTGGGAATCTCTGAAGAGCATTCCTCCCTTCAGCTGAAGAACACGTGGAATAATGGCGTCTGAAGTGGACGAGTGTTTGCCTCTTGGAGTGACTCTTGAGTTCCCTGTTATTGAAAACCAGCCACACTTTTCACACTTTCCCACACTACACACTCGTGAATACACACGGCTGCTTCTGAGAACAGATATTGACATTCTGAGCAAACGGAAAGACCTCGTGTGAAATCGCTCAGTGCTTTAATTACAGAGAGATGATTCGTGGTATCTAATATCAGCATGTACGACAAAACGCTGATAGCTATTAAAGAAATCACAAATGCCCGCTTACGCATTACAGCCTGGCAGCAACTCTGATAACATCAAACCTCATTGGTTCCCGCATGTCACATGACCAAACATCACGACGTCAGACCTGAGCCATTATCGACACATTTGATTTGCATGCCGTCGGGAGTTGATCAGTGATTTGATTCTGTTCATGTTTGTGCCACTTCTGAGGTCTTGTTGTGCATGAGTTGAATTCATTTTACAGTGGTTTTTTTTTTGCTGTCAAAACTTAAATTTTCTCTTGCCGATAGTTTGATATGAATTGAATTACTGAAAAAAAGTCCACTTGAAAACGCCACAAGATCTTGCCCAAATTGTAATTAATTAACTCTATCCTCTATACTTACATTTTAACATGTATATATTTAAATAAGTCAAATAAATGATGACTAACCAATATCTTGCAAGTTCTCTATATATTAATATATTTATGATGATTTTTTTTATATTTGTTGTAATGTATCATGTAACATAATTTAATCGTGATTAATTAGTTCAAATGTTTTAATTTAATTTAAAGTATGCGATTAATTGTTATTACCTTTGAAAACATATGCGATTAATCGTACTTGGCTATGAAAATGTGTGCGATTAATCGCGAATAGCTATGAAAAGATATTCGCTTAATTGCGAATACCTTTTAGCCGTACGTGGTTAATCGCGAATACTTTTGCAAAAGAATGCGATTAATCGCGATGAACTATGCAAATGTTTGCGATTAATCACACGAATCTGTGAAAGGTATGCGGTTAATCGCGAATACCTATGCAAAAGTATGCGGTTAATCACGGATACCTATGCAAAAGTATGCGGTTAATCGCGAATACCTATGCAAAAGTATGCGGTTAATCACGAATACCTATGCAAAAGTATGCGGTTAATCACGCGAATCTGTGAAAGCTATGCGGTTAATCGCGAATACCTATGCAAAAGTATGCGGTTAATCACGAATACCTATGCAAAAGTATGCGGTTAATCACGAATACCTATGCAAAAGTATGCGGTTAATCATGAATACCTATGCAAAAGTATGCGGTTAATCACGAATACCTATGCAAAAGTATGCGGTTAATCACGAATACCTATGCAAAAGTATGCGGTTAATCACGAATACCTATGCAAAAGTATGCGGTTAATCACGAATACCTATGCAAAAGTATGCGGTTAATCACGAATACCTATGCAAAAGTATGCGGTTAATCCACGAATACCTATGCAAAAGTATGCGGTTAATCACGAATACCTATGCAAATGTTTGCGATTAATCACGAATACCTATGCAAAAGTATGCGGTTAATCGCGAATACCTATGCAAAAGTATGCGGTTAATCACGAATACCTATGCAAAAATATGCGGTTAATCGCGAATACCTATGCAAAAGTATGCGGTTAATCACGAATACCTATGCAAAAGTATGCGGTTAATCACGAATACCTATGCAAAAGTATGCGGTTAATCACGAATACCTATGCAAAAGTATGCGGTTAATCACGAATACCTATGCAAAAGTATGCGGTTAATCACGAATACCTATGCAAAAGTATGCGGTTAATCACGAATACCTATGCAAAAGTATGCGGTTAATCACGAATACCTATGCAAATGTTTGCGATTAATCACGAATACCTATGCAAAAGTATGCGGTTAATCGCGAATACCTATGCAAAAGTATGCGGTTAATCACGAATACCTATGCAAAAGTATGCGGTTAATCACGCGAATCTGTGAAAGCTATGCGGTTAATCGCGAATACCTATGCAAAAGTATGCGGTTAATCACGAATACCTATGCAAAAGTATGCGGTTAATCACGAATACCTATGCAAAAGTATGCGGTTAATCATGAATACCTATGCAAAAGTATGCGGTTAATCACGAATACCTATGCAAAAGTATGCGGTTAATCACGAATACCTATGCAAAAGTATGCGGTTAATCACGAATACCTATGCAAAAGTATGCGGTTAATCACGAATACCTATGCAAAAGTATGCGGTTAATCACGAATACCTATGCAAAAGTATGCGGTTAATCACGAATACCTATGCAAATGTTTGCGATTAATCACGCGAATCTGTGAAAGGTATGCGGTTAATCGCGAATACCTATGCAAAAGTATGCGGTTAATCGCGAATACCTATGCAAAAGTATGCGGTTAATCACGAATACCTATGCAAAAGTATGCGGTTAATCGCGAATACCTATGCAAAAGTATGCGGTTAATCGCGATTACAATTTTCATTGATTGACAGCACTTTTTTAAAGCTATGTGCAAACGCAAAAAACTTTCGTTTTCCATTGAGTTTTGACAGAAATAAAAAATGTTGGGTAAACTATTGCTTGATCCTTTACTTGCTTATTTTCCATAATCAGCGTAAGATCACTGTCAACACATTCGGTGTTCAGAAGGTTTCGTATATTGTAATATACAAACAAAGCTCACCATTCAATGAAACGTCACAAAATCACCCAGATAGTACTTACATTGCACGATGAGCTCGACGATGGCTTCTCTGGGCTTGACGTTGAAGCCGTTGTACTGGCTGGTCTGACAGCGGTAAGATCCGCTCATCTCACGCGACACGTTCACGATGCGCAGCCCGCCATCGTAACTCTCCGTCTGCATGCTGCCGTCGGGCATCGGCACCTCCTTATCAGCGCGCGACCACAGGATGATGGGTTTGGGTTTCCCTGAAACAAGGCACTCCAAGTCCACAGTCTCACCCTCACGCGCCACCAGCGGAGATTTGCCCCGCGGCACGGTGAGGTTCGGAGGAACTAAGAAAGAGAAGAACAGAGGAGGGACTGATATGGGGCTCTAGAAGGTCAGCAGATAGGATCGCTCAGGGTGGTCAACAGAGGAGAAAGATTGGTGGCATATATGAAGGTAGAAATATGTGTATGGTTGGTGTTTATAGGTGTAGCTGGACATCAGTGTGTGATTCGGTATGAGAAATGATACAAAGACAGAAGCAAATTCCACATTCTCTAATAAAGAACAAAAACGGCAACACTACCGTTAGCTTTGCAGCTCATCAACTGTCATGTTTTTCTATAGTCACACCAGTGGCGGATTTAGGCATGGGCGGCATCTTGCTTTTATACCCCCTTTATGAGTGGGAAGGAAATTCCGTCTTTCAGGGTTAAATGGAGCACAGCTGTTTTATCAACACTTCCTTCATGAGGACATACAGAATACCAAATTGTGTCGAGGAGGAGGGCGGGGCTAATCAGACGAGTAGAGGGATAAGTCCAGCTGCACCTATCCCTCTCCTCGGCTGATTAGCCCGATTGTGGGCCGGGCTTGTGTAGTCACGGCCCGCCCCCGCCCCCAAATATTCAAGCATTATATACAAGTGTGGAATCCATCCAAACACCATAAAACCAATGAAATGTACAGCCCTAAAAGACAAAAACACAGAGATATAGTTAAACTAATGTGCTAAGCCGATATCAGTTGGCATCAACCTCTGAAACAATCATCAAATAAGTATAAAGTTAATATTCACTCAATCAGCATAATTGATATTAACATATTCTGTATATTTACAAATGAAAACAATTCAAAACTCATCGCAGATGGATGCAAGAATGTGTCCCGTTGTGTGAACGGCCCCTTAAGTGTCCACGCCCACCCTATGGTGGCTTCCTAGTTTCCCAGCCTGGCCAAGCTGGTTAGTCTAGAAACCAGCTAAACCATCATTTGGCCACACAGTGTGACCAGCTCAAACTAGCTGAAACCAGTAAACACCTTAAGTCTGGTTGAAGCTGTTTTTATCAGCAGGTTTCAGATCATAGAATTACAATTATAGGACTGAACTTGCTTCGTATGCAACAACAACAATGACCCAGAAAAGAGCCAGAGCCGCATCCTCAGACAGAATATATCAGCGATATTGCATAATAATGCCATGTTTCTATGGACGAAACTACTTTTATGATTTGAATCACTGGGCTCAGTGGACTCATGTGTATTAATAATAGATGTTATTCCATCCTGTTATCAGAAACAGAAACTAGCTCTAATAAATAGCCATTATGATAATGCAGAACAGTGAGCGTTAGCGCATTAGCAAGCTGTTCATGAGACTAATGCCTCTCTGGGTAGCAGTTAGAGCTGTTAGCAATAGGTGCGGCTGTTTTTGTAATAAAATTCAGTTCTGTAACACCACTGAAAGAGACAGAGCGACCCTTGCAAAAGATTGCCAATGATGGTTTTACCTTCCAAAAAGTGTCAGACCGCTAATTAAAATGTGTTGCTGTCGCAATGTTACCACAAGTGCTGCCATAGCAGATATTAGTGTGAACTGTCCACTTCTAAAGTACGTTTTCTGTTTAATGTCTATTACTATCATGGTGGAAGTTATATTTATAGTAACCCTTTTACTTACTCTATCGCCCCTTGAGTATTAAGGTTTGTTACCACCACAGTAATGCAAGAACGCACATTATATATGTTCAACTGCTTGTTGGTAAGGCATTGGCCAAGCACTCGGGCTTCAGGTCGGGTTCCGGTTATGTATATACTCAGTTCCGGTTGACTTCCGGTTCCGGTTGCTGCCGGCATGCTGCACGATTGGTTGTAGGTTGCTTGCGTGTTTAGCATTGCTTATGCTTATTCTTATACGTTCATCGTTTTATCCTTTGCCATTTTGACCGCATGCTTCGGATTTCCCCCGCTTTTCCACGTTGGAAACGGCACGCACCCGTTTTCTCTATTTTTTTATTTTCCCGCTTGTCTACATCTCACGTCTCGACTGCATGCACTCGTTTTTCTCCTCTGTGTTTTACACGGATTATTGCATCAGTCTTAAACATCTGCTGATCAGGAACCACATCGATCTCAAACCCTCGACACTCCAAACAACCATAACAACAAACATTATTCTTCCTGCATTGCATACCACATGTTTACTATAGCTTCTTCTACCTTCATATGCCACTGCCTGAACCTTGGATTTAGGATGGACCCCACTGAACCTCACCGAAATGACCTCCAGTTGAACTGCGATGCACCTCACTGATCTCTGCCAGCATCACCTTTGTCTAATGATGGAAAACACTCTTGAAATAGAACACATAGACTTTCATTTAATTGCCAATAAAAGCCTTCATCAGCCAATTAACAAAGGACAATTGCATCTATGTGAACTTCTGCAGTTAATCCAGGATGGGCTTCAAAGACATTAGACATTACTCTTCTATATGAGGATAAAGACATTTATTATCATTATTATATGATATATAACCCCCACCCCCGCACCCCCCTTTTTTTTTTTTTCTCCCAATTTGGCATGCCCAATCCCCAATGTGCCTTTAAGTTCTCGTGGTCGTGATTCGCCTCAATCCGGGTGGCGGAGGACGAATCCAAGCTGCCTCTACGTCTGAGACCATTGAGCCGCGCATCTTATCGCGTGGCTTGTTGAGCGCGTTGCCATGGAGACGTAGCATGTGTGGGGGCTTCACGCCATCCACGTTCAACTCACTACACGCCCCACCGAGAGCGAGAACCACATTATAGCGACCACGAGGAGGTTACCCCATGTGACTCTACCCTCCCTAGCAACTGGGCCAATTTGGTTGCTAAGGAGACCTGAAATATTCTTTTTTAAAACATTTTGAGGTCTCTGTGTATCACATATCGGTCAGTGGCCACACTTCTCTCTAGTCGTCAAGCGTATTATTAACCAACATGAGAAACTTCTGCTAGTTTCTGCCAACAATCCCCCTCTGCCATCGGGCAGTCCTTTCCAGATAAATGACGTTTAACTGAAGCACGGAGAACTAATCGTTTCGATTTGCCGTTTTGATAAATCCAGGAGTCACGCTAAAGGACGAACAGAACGTAATGTTGATTGAACTCGCTATCTTAGCTGGTCCGCCGTCCTCATTATCACAGTGCATTTCAATATAAGGACTAATGTGAGGATTAATTGCCTGGCAACTGACAGAAGCATCGAGCTCTCTCTCTCTCACTTTTCTCACTACAGCTTCATTAAAGCCGGCGAGCAGAATGAAGATTGATTGCGTTTCACCTCTTCGAATGAGAATAGAAAACGACTCACTATTCCGCACGTTTCGTCATCCTTTAACCCTTCTGCTATCAGAGGGAACATGTTTCCTCTTGCAGTCTCACGCGACATGAATGAATCATTAGCAGTGCGTTTTCAAATGAGCAAGTGCACTATGGAGCGCTCAAAATGATCGGATATTACGCTGGATGGCAAGAAGAAGTCTCGAAACTCTTTGGCTACATACAAACAAATATGCATTCGCTCGAAAATGCATTACAGTTGCCACGTTTTCGCCCCGTGATACACACCACAACTGTATTTTCTTCCACCGAAAACGTCGTTTATTAAACACCCTCCATAACAACTCACTTTGGAAGACCATGACCTGACCTGACAGGAACGTCTCCACTTCAGACGGCACGCCCACAATCTGTCAATCAATGACCATCTCTCTAATCCGGCAAACTCTCATCAGACAGACTTTAAGACGACACTTATCGTGAGTCTACTCTAATCTTCTGCTACTTTTCTGTGCAACCACAATAGAGACGACCACACCGTCATTTATCCACACTAGTGTGTTATTGCATTATAATACACCTCAGAATAATTCGGCTGGTTCGTCACTCCCTCATTATACTCACCCCATTGGCAAATTGTATTTTGGTCACATTTTAGTATGCAAAATTATCACGGACATCACAGCGGAAGTCGGAGGTTCGAAGACGATCAGATACTGTCGTAGTTCCGACCGTAAGCGATGCCGACCCGCAATCCGGCGTTATTCCCATGACCCGCCCGGGCAGCGTCGCGGAAAACACGAGTCTTTGGGTTCGGGGAGTATGGTTGCAAAGCTGAAACTTAAAGGAATTGACGGAAGGGCACCACCAGGAGTGGAGCCTGCGGCTTAATTTGACTCAACGCGGTAAACCTCACCCGGCCCGGACACGGATTGACAGATTGATAGCTCTTTCTCGATTCTGTGGGTGGTGGTGCATGGCCGTTCTTAGTTGGTGGAGCGATTTGTCTGGTTAATTCCGATAACGAACGAGACTCCGGCATGCTAAATAGTTATCACGGGCCCGTCGCGGTCGGTGTCCAACTTCTTAGAGGGACAAGTGGCGTTCAGCCACACGAGATGGATCAATAACAGGTCAGTGATGCCCTTAGATGTCCGGGGCTGCACGCACGCCACAATGGGTGGATCAGCGTGTGTCTACCCTGCGCCGAGAGGGACATTTTATTAGCATGCATCTCTCTCCGCTGCTATATCAGTCAGCTCTGGACTGTGGAGCAGGTGCGTTTGGGCTCTGCTGTGTTCAAGCGGTGAATATCTCAGTCCAAACATTTCCACAGCGTGACTCTCTGGCACACGCACGGTGTAATCTGCTCTAAATGCTTTTATTAAGAGCTTTAATTGGTCCTTTAGAAGCTCAGCGGGCACAAACAGCTATTCCTGACAGCAGCTCATGGGCAACAACTCACGGGCGTGTTACGAGCACGCTGACGGCTTGATGCGGAAAACAATGCATGACAAACGTTTGCAGTCTGTTTGAAAGAAATCTTTTACATTGAATCATTTAGCAGATGCTTTTATCCAAATGTGAATCTGAAGTCACATTAGAGTTCCAGTTAAAGCGATACGCTGAGAGGTTGTGTGTTACTGTCAGGGCTGGACTGGGAAGAGAAATCGGCCCGGGATTTTATATGGCAACTGGCCCAAAGGGGAGGTGTGGGGGGGCTTATGGTGGGGGGTGGTTTGTGAGCCAAATGTTGTTGGGGAGGGGTGGGGGTGCGACGTGTTCGCTGTCCTCTTCTGCATATCGCGGCGCCGTTTTGTGGTCCGTTCTGCATAACGCGGCGGCTCATTGTTGCTTATCGCGGCCCATTCGGCACATTCCGTGGCCGACCCACCGGCCCGCTTGGTTCTCCCGATGGCTATTACACCCTTGATCGGCCCAAAAGTGCGTCGGCCCACCAGGAAAATGCCCGGTATGCCAGAATACCAGTCCAGCACTGGTTACTGTGCATGTTACCATAGTTACGTGTGTATATCAGTACGTTTAGAAAACTTAATGGCCAAATAAAAAGCTCATTAAAATTATTGGCAACAAATTAAAATAAATATTGACAGATTCTTATAGAACTAGAATAGGGAAATAATTGTATTAAATGCAGTAAATACAATAAGAATTGCAGTTTTTATTTTTCCCCTTTTTCTGCCCAATTTGGAATGCCCAATTCCCAAAGTCCTCATGGTGGCGTAGTGACTCGCCTCAATCCGGGTGGCGGAGGACGAATCTCAGTTGCCCCTGCATCTGAGACCGTCAATCTGCGCATCTTATCACATGACTTGTTGAGCACGTTACCACTGAGACGTAGCGCGTGTGGAGGCTTCACGCTATTCTCCGCGGCATCCACGTACAACTCGCCCACACGCCCCACCGAGGCGAGAACCACATTATAGCGACCACGAGGAGGTTACCCCATGTGACTCTACCCTCCCTAGCAACCGGGCCAATTTGGTTGCTAAGGAGACCTGACTGGAGTCACTCAGCACGCCCTGGATTCCAGGTGTGATAGTCAGCGTCAATACTCACTGAGATACACAGACCCCAAGAATTGCATTTCTTAATTGTTTAAATCATAATTTTTTACAGTGGTTTTAGGGTTTTACCTCCTGAGACCCGAGCGTGACCATTGTGTGCATTTTCCATTTCGCTTTTTGATTTGTTTCTAGTAGCACCAAATAACAAACAAAATAGGTAAATAAAACAAATAAATAAATACAATATCTAGAGCAAAAATGTGTGTCCTCATATGTGGACAGCGGGACGAAGTTGTGAAGTTTCAGTTTATTTTTCCCATAATAAATCACCTTTGCACAGATGATACGGTATGATTTAACGTGTATCTAATGAACTGAACATGCCAACAGCTACGAGGATTAATGAGTTCCTGTTTCTGCTAGTTCTACCCCCCCGGCACTCTCTATCTGCGGCCTGAGGGAGGAGTTCAAATTCTCTGTTCAAAGGATGCTCAAGATATCAAAGTATTGAATAGCTTTTCTTTAAAACACGTTCCCTAAAATTCCTCATCTTCTACTAAAAGACTCACAATGACTGTATCATCAGCAAACCTTAAAACCTAAACCTACTCCTGCAATCACTGGTATACAAAACACAACTTATGGGAGCGAGACGCACCCCTGAGGGGAGCCTGTGGAACCCCATCAACTCTCACACACTGGGTCCTGTTTGATAATAAGTGTAATATCCACCCAACCAGGTTCAAATTCAGGTCCAAAAGTTTGACAAGCTTCTCAGCTAACACATTAGGCTGTATTGAATGCAGACCACAAATCAATAAAAGCAAGCCGTGTTTTTGGGGCCTCCAGATGTTGAACTACAAGATAATGATGTGTCCAGGAGTGTTAATTATTCATGTTGTTACATCATAAATTAGCATAATTAATTCTGATTCAAAGTAACGTCCAGCATCGTCCAATCACGGCCAATCATGATCAAATAAAATGATCCATTATAAATGTTGAATCTATGTACTGATGATCATCGTCCCTTGTGTGTCAAACATGTTGAGTGATCCAAACATGCTCCCTTGCTCCCTATTTAGTGCACGACTTAACCTCCAGTGTGCTGTCTGTCTGCACTGGTCTCAGAACAGTTATAGGAGAGCTATAGGATGCTCCCTTGCTCCCTATTTAGTGCATGACTTAACCTCCAGTGTGCTGTCTGTCTGAACTGGTCTCAGAACAGTTATAGGAGACCTATAGGATGCTCCCTTGCTCCCTATTTAGTGCATGACTTAACCTCCAGTGTGCTGTCTGTCTGCACTGGTCTCAGAACAGTTATAGGAGACCTATAGGATGCTCCCTTGCTCCCTATTTAGTGCATGACTTAACCTCCAGTGTGCTGTCTGTCTGCACTGGTCTCAGAACAGTTATAGGAGACCTATAGGATGCTCCCTTGCTCCCTATTTAGTGCATGACTTAACCTCCAGTGTGCTGTCTGTCTGCACTGGTCTCAGAACAGTTATAGGAGAGCTATAGGATGTCTTAACTTACAGCTGAACCCAGAATATCCATTTAACGGTCCCATTAATGACACTTTTTTGTATTTTTGAGGAAGAAATATTTGGTAATAATAAATGCACTTCTGCTTGTATTTACTGCATTCGATACAATTCTCATAAAAGGTGTTTAAACTGACTTTTTATAGGCCTAAATGCAAACCAATAATAAACAAAACAACAAATATGTGCTGTAGGAAACACTGTTAGAAACTGTCATCTGCGTCAGTGGACAAACTGCACTTCAGGAACCACTAACAGAACCGAACGCTTTTTAAATATGGAACCAGTTCCCGACACTGGGACTGAGATTTCGAACACATAAATCAGCACACAGATGATGCCAGTGGAAGACATTTAACTGACCCAGATTCCCATCTATTACATCTGCCATTGACACAATAGACTCAAAGATCTGGATGTAGACTCCTTTCATCTGAACAAATTACATCTTCAAAGCCCCATTTAATAATCAAAAGATTTTCATTGTTTCATTTTAAAGTGCTACAACTTTCTTTTCCTTCGTAGACTTCAAAGTGATCCGAGCAGCACATCTTAAACCGCTAATGAGGACACGAACACTGCAGGAGTCATTGATCACATTGATTTACTGCGTGTGGATTATCAGCTGATCATCCTCCAGAAGTTATGCGGGAAGGCAGATAATATCCAAGCACAGAAAAACATCTGACAAATAATCAAGACGCAGTTCACTACTGAAGAAACACCTGAAAGACTGAAGTTTCAAATCTGAAAAAGTTAAAGGAACGGTTGGACCAAAGATGGAAATTCTGTCATCTTTTACTCACCCTCATGCTGTTCTAAACCTGTATGACTTTCTTCAACACAAAAGGAGATGTTTGGAAGAATGTGAAGCCTCGGGCCACATCCTCAGTTTTCGGGGGGGTCTGGGTATCTCAGCGAGTATTGAATCCAGGGTGTGCTGAGTGACTCCAGTCAGATCTCCTTAGCAACCAAATTGGCCCGGTTTCTAGGGAGGGTAGAGTCACATGGGGTAACCAATTTGGGCCGGTTGCTAGGGAGGGTAGAGTCACATGGGGTAAACAAAATTGGCCCGGTTGCTAGGGAGGGTAGAGTCACATGGGGTAACCAAATTGGGCCGGTTGCTAGGGAGGGTAGAGTCACATGAGATAACCAAATTGGGCCGGTTGCTAGGGAGGGTAGAGTCACATGGAGTAAACAAAATTGGCCCGGTTGCTAGGGAGGGTAGAGTCACATGGGGTAAACAAAATTGGCCCGGTTGCTAGGGAGGGTAGAGTCACATGGGGTAACCAAATTGGGCCGGTTGCTAGGGAGGGTAGAGTCACATGAGATAACCAAATTGGGCCGGTTGCTAGGGAGGGTAGAGTCACATGAGATAACCAAATTGGGCCGGTTGCTAGGGAGGGTAGAGTCACATGGGGTAAACAAAATTGGCCCGGTTGCTAGGGAGGGTAGAGTCACATGAGATAACCAAATTGGGCCGGTTGCTAGGGAGGGTAGAGTCACATGAGATAACCAAATTGGGCCGGTTGCTAGGGAGGGTAGAGTCACATGAGATAACCAAATTGGGCCGGTTGCTAGTGAGGGTAGTGTCACATGGGGTAACCTCCTCGTGGTCGCTATTATGTGGTTCTTGCTCTCGGTGGGGCGTGTGGTGAGTTGTGCGTGGATGCTGCGGAGAATAGCGTGAAGCTTCCACACGCGCTAGGTCTCCGTGGTAACGCGCTCGTGATAAGATGCGCAGATTGACGGTCTCAGACGCGGAGGCAACTGAGATTCGTCCTCCGCCACCCCGCATTGAGTCGCTATGCCACCACGAGGACTTGGGGCGCATTGGGAATTGGGCGTTCCAAATTAGAGGGAAAAAAACCCCCAAAAAACTTATAACAGAACCGTTTTCCAAAGTATCGAGTTCTGGAGAGCGCAATCGAAAGAGGCATGTTAATACGTTTTCAAACCAAAACACATTTGTGTGGAAGTTGCCACAGTCACTCCGCCTAATATCTCCTTTTGTGCTGAGCGTAATTTTGATTTTGGGGTGCACTGTCCCTTTAACAACCAATGTTCAATCGTTTTCACAGCATTGGAAACACTGTCAAACCAGTCATAATAAAAATCACCAGTCAGCAGTCAGCGATGGGCGGACGTCCCGATGAGTGCAGGCGGGTCTGGTGTTGGTAGTGGTCCGCTGGCGCTCTCTCCGCCCAAGGATCGATCCAGTCACGGTTCCGCGGGTGTGAGATGAAGATGATAATGAAAAATTACACAAGATGGACAGATGAAAGTGTACTGATCAACTTATATCACAGGGGCAGGACTTCATTACACACTTCCCTTACTAATCATCTGTATGCCCCCTTAATAGTGGATAACGAGTGTAAGAGTAGGTGAAATGCTGATCCTTGATCCTTCAACATTTTGAGACTCGTGACTCAATTATCTGTGGCATTATAGCAAGTGTTGCGGACTTGTTATCTAAAGCAGCGATGCTACAAAACAAGTGAATTGGTTCACGGACCGTGTGTGTGTACGTTGGTCGTCTCTGACCGCGTCGTGTTTGAGACTCACCAGTGGTGGACGAGATGTTGACGTCGATGCTGATCTCTGGAATCCCGCCCCCTCGCAGCGACGCCATGCACGTGTACGTGCCGAAGTCAGTGAACTTCAGGTCGATGATGTCGAGGTTGGTGGTGCCGGGCGAGATGTCCGGATCGGTCTGCGTGATGACCATCCGCTCGGAGCTCCGCAGCGCACGGCCGTTCTTCAACCAGCTGAACTGCAGCTCCTCAGGGGGCGTGGCCTCAACCTGACACGAGATCTTCACCTCACGCCCGATCTGGATGTTGTCGTCGTTGTGGTACGGGTCCGGCGTGATCCAGAAACGACCCTTTTTCAGTGCTGGAAAGACAAAATCAAGATGGCAAACACAGTGAACCAAGAGTTTCAGACTACAAAAAATATCCGTAGTTTTGTCTCTAAACGTCCTCAGAACAAAACAAATATTTAGTTGAAAAATGTCCTAGAACGTAAAAAATGTACTCTAAATCTCCAATTTCACTTTCACATCTGAAAACATGCACCACATGTGGCTTTCAGATGTAAAAGTGGAGATTTATAGTTAAAAAAGGACTTAAATATTGATCTGTTTCTCACCCACACCTATCATATCACTTCTGAAGACATGGATTAAACCACTGGAGTCATATGTGAAAGTGAAAGTGGAGATTTATAGTTAAAAAAGGACTTAAATATTGATCTGTTTCTCACCCACACCTATCATATCACTTCTGAAGACATGGATTAAAC
Source organism: Xyrauchen texanus (assembly GCF_025860055.1). NCBI lineage: Eukaryota > Metazoa > Chordata > Actinopteri > Cypriniformes > Catostomidae > Xyrauchen > Xyrauchen texanus. The sequence continues at coordinate 41,107,758 of NC_068305.1, forward strand.
CACTGGAGTCATATGTGAAAGTGAAAGTGGAGATTTATAGTTAAAAAAGGACTTAAATATTGATCTGTTTCTCACCCACACCTATCATATCACTTCTGAAGACATGGATTAAACTTTGCAGTTGTATGTGAAAGTGAAAGTGGAGATTTATAGTTAAAAAAGGACTTAAATATTGATCTGTTTCTCACTCACACCTATCATATCACTTCTGAAGACATGGATTAAACCACTGGAGTCATATGTGAAAGTGAAAGTGGAGATTTATAGTTAAAAAGGACTTAAATATTGATCTGTTTCTCACTCACACCTATCATATCACTTCTGAAGACATGGATTAAACCACTGGAGTCATATGTGAAAGTGAAAGTGGAGATTTATAGTTAAAAAAGGACTTAAATATTGATCTGTTTCTCACCCACACCTATCATATCACTTCTGAAGACATGGATTAAACTTTGCAGTTGTATGTGAAAGTGAAAGTGGAGATTTATTGTTAAAAAAGGACATAAATATTGATCTGTTTCTCACCCACACCTATCATATCACTTCTGAAGACATGGATTAAACCATGGAGTCGTATGTGAAAGTGAAAGTGGAGATTTATTGTTAAAAAAGGACATAAATATGGATCTGTTTCTCACTCACACCTATCATATCACTTCTGAAGACATGGATTAAACCATGGAGTCGTATGTGAAAGTGAAAGTGGAGATTTATTGTTAAAAAGGACATAAATATTGATCTGTTTCTCACTCACACCTATCATATCACTTCTGAAGACATGGATTAAACTTTGGAGTCATATGTGAAAGTGAAAGTGGAGATTTATAGTTAAAAAGGACTTAAATATTGATCTGTTTCTCACCCACACCTATCATATCACTTCTGAAGACATAGATTAAACCACTGGAGTCTTATGGATTAATTCTATGCTGCCTTTATGTGCTTTTTGGAGCTTCAAAGTTCTGGTCACCATTCACTTGCATTGTACGGATTAACAGAGCTGAAATATTCAGTAAAAAACAATTTTTTATTTGTTCTGCAGAGGAAAGAAAGTCAAACACATCTTTCATCACAAAATTACATTTTTGGGTGAACTATCCCTTTAATTGGAAATACGCCTGTGTCACTTCCAGAGTTTATGAGTTTAAACATTTATGCAGTAATCACAAAGGACTGGTGCGTCCTGAAAAGTGCTGAGAAAAGTACCAGGTGCCACGTGACAACGCCATTTATGCGCTGCTCCAGAAGGCTTCAGTAAAGTAATTTGCACATTGGGAATGATACTGATAATAAAAGCATAGAATAAATTTAAAGTGATTTCTATGTGGTAAATTGTCCCAAGGGGAAATCACACTTTAAGTGTTTTAATTAAAGGAAAACACATTTTATGCCACCGGGCACAGGGCAATTCCTTGACAGGTTTGGTGCCAATCACCCATTTCCAAACAGAGTAAATCAAGTCAAATATATTCAAGATACATTCTGTAAAAAACAAGCTTTAATATCTTATGCAGCGTTGCTTGTTAGGTACATTTTAAGGATGTTTTAAGTGTCACAGTCTCATACCAGAGACATTAATCTAAATATTTATGTATTTATTTAACTTCATATCAAACTGAGATTTTCACAAATTAAACTTTCTATTTAAACGCACTGTAATTGTGTCCTTGTCCAAAATCTGATAGTTTACGTAATTAATTTCTCCTAAATGCTTATAAACATCTGAATCATTATTTTGCAGCACGCTGTTTAAAATGAGCGTGCACTTGTTTTCTGCATGTTGATCTCGGCACAGATACAGACGAAAGGTTACAATGTATCAACAGGCCTGAAATAGCAACATCTGTAACACTGTCAATGAAACACTTGACAACCAATCAACATGTAGATGTAGCGGCCCGAACCAATCACCCGGTCAGAGAGGGCACGGCATTACTGGGCACAAAACCAGCTCCAATTTCACTGCTGGCATCGACTGCGGGCGATACAATCACGCTCGGGTGCCAGCGTGCAAGATCTGCCCTTTACAAGTTACCCAAAGCCGATACAAAACTGAGCTTGTTTACTTCCTCTTCTTTACACCATAAAGAAATAATGTTACATTTCATTCAAATGTAACAACTTTTCTGCTGATGTCATCAAGGCTGTGTGAGTGTAAGGGGCTGATGGAGTTCCCTTCAAATGTCTGTGCCATTGAAATTCATGTTATTATTATTCAGGTGCGTAGCTAGATTTGAACTTTAAAGCTGAAGTATGTAACGCCCATCCCAGCTTAATATGCAGAGAGATCTAGAAGTTTGACATTCATAGGTGAAGTTACTCAAAAACTGAGTCTTTCTGTGGCACTTTGAAAATTGCTCTTAGCTTGGAGCGACCCGTTTAGACCATAGACTGTAAAAAAAAGATGGCCGACGCCCCTTCGCTCTTTTCCATTGGTGAGAACTGAAGCCGCCAGTGTCCCGATATGGCGCTGACATCTTGGGACGTGAATCTGCGCAGTTGCGATTTCGGGACCAGACCTGTGCAGTAGTGAGCAGGAAGTAAAGCCGCTAAATCAAGGCCCCGCCCTCACTCTCGCTGAATCAATCGCAAGCATACACCCCTTTTGACTTTTGACTTATGACGGTGTGAAATAATTAATTATAGAAATTTAGATATTAAATTTAAAGCTCCAATCTCCTCAGTCCTCCGAAGATCCCGAAAAAATCTGTTGGTGCTTCAGTGACTACTCACTCAGAGAACCTGTCAATCACAGCTGTCAATCATGATGTCACAGCAGCGTTTTTATAGCATCAAATAACTAAAAACAAACTTATTTTGAAAACAAACACTTGAAATGACATCAACGTGATAGAAACGACAGTAAATGACAGAAACTATCTTTGGAAAAAAGATATGTGAAGTGTCATTTAATTGTTTAGTTGGTCTCACGTCCCGTTGAATAACATGGGGAGGCGGGGCTTATGACCTATACTAGGACCAGCCACCGGGGCGATCGAGATGTTTTGGCTTCACTTTTGAGGGCTTGTGCGGCACACTTGGTTTAGACACAACAGCGGACGGGGGCAGTTCCGTCTGGTGGCGCTAGTGGCACATACTGTGGCTCCGTCCTGACATTAGTTGACCTGAAGGAGAAAACGGCTGTAGAACACGATTTATGCTGATGTTCTCTATAGCGCCACCTGTGAATGCAACGTCATACGTGCATAGCGGTATGAATTGCGCTCTTCATTTCAGAACGGCACGTGATGACTTCAGGGGGAAAAAGCGAAATGCTGCAGAAGTGTAGAATGAGCCACTTTAAGTAGTAAATGCAACTAATTGCAAGATTTGTCTTCTGGAAAGGCAGATAATGGATTGTAAACCCACTCGATGACGCTACAGGCTTGTTTCTGTGGTAATTTCTGCATCACTGTTTCAGATACTCATCTAGAGCCATTTGGTATGCAGACTGTTTACCACATTCACACGGCGTGGCTGAATTTTATCTCGCAAACAAAAGAACAGTCAGAGCAGTGCAATCGTTTTATCTTCTCCATGACATTATCAGACTCAAATGAGGAGGAGGACGTGAAAAACAGAAAGAACACAGAAACAAAAGCAGCCTGACAGAATTAAACGCTCCTGCATTGAAACAGCAGGACACAGAAGGATGCCATCCCCTGTCAAACATCAGCTGACTAGCAAACTAGGGTGGTGATCTACATTTACATTTATGCATTTGGCAGATGCTTTTATCCAAAGTGACTTACAGAGCACTTATTACAGGGACAATCCCCCCGGAGCAACCTGGAGTTAAGTGTCTTACTCAAGGACACAATGGTGGTGACTGTGGGGACTGAACCAGCAACCTTCTGAGTACCAATGTATTATACAGAGCACTTATTACAGGGACAATCCCCCCGGAGCAACCTGGAGTTAAGTGCCTTACTCAAGGACACAATGGTGGTGACTGTGGGGATCAAACCAGCAACCTTCTGAGTACCAATGTATTATACAGAGCACTTATTACAGGGACAATCCCCCCAGAGCAACCTGGAGTTAAGTGTCTTACTCAAGGACACAATGGTGGTGACTGTGGGGATCAAACCAGCAACCTTCTGATTACCAGTTGTGTGCTTTAGCCCACTACGCCGCCACCACCACTCCATGGTGATGTAAACCGAAACGTGACAGC